>NC_091184.1:27298443-27566805 GCF_040958095.1 Procambarus clarkii | reverse complement strand
TGACTCGTCGCCTGCATACCAATAATTACTTTTTGAATTACCAGCAGTAATTGCAACAGAGGAGCAAATAGTAATGTTGAATACATATAAACAGACGGACTGCAATTTTCTTAAGTTCACAATTTCGTACAATTTTTAATGTTAGTTCATTAACTATGGTTATCTTGAGATGCTTGAGGTTATCTTGAGATGATTTCGGGGCTTTTTAGTGTCCCCGCGGCCCGGTCCTCGACCAGGCCTCCACCCCCAGGAAGCAGCCCGTGACAGCTGACTAACACCCAGGTACCTATTTTACTGCTAGGTAACAGGGGCATAGGGTGAAAGAAACTCTGCCCATTGTTTCTCGCCGGCGCCTGGGATCGAACCCAGGACCACAGGATCACAAGTCCCGCGTGCTGTCCGCTCGGCCGACCGGCTCCCCAGGAAGTATGGGGCCTCATACACGTCATAAATATTGCCACAAAAGTTACTGATCGATGTACATAAAATGTTGGGGAATATTAGACTCCAATGATTTTTAAGTTTAATTACATATTTCTGTTAAAGTATAGTTGTATATTTTGTGTACGAGACTGTTGGTGAGGCAGCAAGCGGCGGTGGCAACACTGTCAGGCAATAAGCTGAGGTTGGTCACACCTGGCACAGCTGCAGCAAGGGTTGCCATGTCCTGCCTGCATCAATCAACTTCAAATATTTGGCTATGATATTGAGGAATATATATATAGCCTATCACTATGTATTAAAAGAGAGAGAGAGAGAGAGAGAGAGAGAGAGAGAGAGAGAGAGAGAGAGAGAGAGAGAGAGAGAGTGAGAGAGTGATAGATAGAGAGAGAGAGTGATAGAGAGTGATAGATAGAGAGAGAGAGAGTGATAGATAGAGAGAGAGAGAGTGAGAGAGAGAGAGAGAGAGAGAGAGAGAGAGAGAGAGAGAGAGAGAGAGAGAGAGAGAGAGAGAGAGAGAGAGAGAGAGAGAGAGTGATAGAGAGAGAGTGATAGATAGAGAGAGAGAGTGATAGAGAGTGATAGATAGAGAGAGAGAGAGTGATAGATAGAGAGAGAGAGAGTGAGAGAGAGAGAGAGAGAGAGAGAGAGAGAGAGAGAGAGAGAGAGAGGAGAGAGAGAGAGAGAGAGAGAGAGAGAGAGAGTGATAGAGAGAGAGTGATAGAGAGAGAGAGATAGAGAGAGAGTGATTGAGAGAGAGAGAGAGAGAGAGAGAGAGAGAGAGAGAGAGAGAGAGTGATAGAGAGAGAGAGTGATAGAGAGAGAGTGATAGAGAGAGAGAGAGAGAGAGTGATAGAGAGAGAGAGAGAGAGAGAGAGAGAGAGAGAGAGAGAGAGAGAGAGAGAGAGAGAGAGAGAGAGAGAGAGAGAGAGAGAGAGAGGTGGGGGAGGAGGAGGAGGAGCGAGTGTCATGTAGTATCCTTTGATACGTGTCATAAATCACCCATGTTGGCCACGTACCAAACAACAATTACTGGGAAAAATTGGGTGAAACTCATCCCAAGCTTGTGGCTGCCAACCTCAGACAGACAGACAGGCAGACATATAGACACTTGCATTTACATATACAGGTATATCTGGACATATATAGCGAGCTATATATATTTTTCACACCACACATCCCAATTATATATGCTGGAATTTTTACAACCAGGAAATCTTGAACATGGTCAAGAGGTCACTGTTGTAAGTTACGCTCCCCCGAGGTCACTGTTGTAAGTTACGCTCCCCCGAGGTCACTGTTGTAAGTTACGCTCCCCCGAGGTCACTGTTGTAAGTTACGCTCCCCCGAGGTCACTGTTGTAAGTTACGCTCCCCCGAGGTCACTGTTGTAAGTTACGCTCCCCCGAGGTCACTGTTGTAAGTTACGCTCCCCCGAGGTCACTGTTGTAAGTTACGCTCCCCCGAGGTCACTGTTGTAAGTTACGCTCCCCCGAGGTCACAATTGTAAGTTACGCTCCCCCGAGGTCACTGTTGTAAGTTACGCTCCCCCGAGGTCACTGTTGTAAGTTACGCCCCCCCCCGAGGTCACTGTTGTAAGTTACGCTCCCCCCGAGGTCACTGTTGTAAGTTACGCTCCCTCGAGGTCACTGTCGTAAGTTACGCTCCCCCGAGGTCACTGTCGTAAGTTACGCTCCCCCGAGGTCACTGTTGTAAGTTACGCTCCCCCGAGGTCACTGTTGTAAGTTACGCTCCCCCGAGGTCACTGTCGTAAGTTACGCTCCCCCGAGGTCACTGTTGTAAGTTACGTTACCATGTACGCAGAACTGTACCATGTACACAGAGAACTGTATCATGTACACAGAACTGTACCATGTACACAGAGAACTGTATCATGTACACAGAACTGTACCATGTACACAGAGAACTGTATCATGTACACAGAACTGTACCATGTACACAGAGAACTGTATCATGTACACAGAGAACTGTATCATGTACACAGAACTGTACCATGTACACAGAGAACTGTACCATGTACACAGAGAACTGTATCATGTACACAGAACTGTACCATGTACACAGAGAACTGTACCATGTACACAGAACTGTACCATGTACACAGAGAACTGTACCATGTACACAGAGAACTGTACCATGTACACAGAGAACTGTACCATGTACACAGAGAACTGTACCATGTACACAGAGAGCTGTACCATGTACACAGAGAACTGTACCATGTACACAGAGAACTGTACCATGTACACAGAGAACTGTACCATGTACACAGAGAACTGTATCATGTACACAGAGAACTGTATCATGTACACAGAGAACTGTACCATGTACACAGAGAACTGTACCATGTACACAGAGAACTGTACCATGTACACAGAGAACTGTACCATGTACACAGAGAACTGTATCATGTACACAGAGAACTGTACCATGTACACAGAGAACTGTACCATGTACACAGAGAACTGTACCATGTACACAGAGAACTGTATCATGTACACAGAGAACTGTACCATGTACACAGAGAACTGTACCATGTACACAGAACTGTGCCATGTACACAGAGAACTGTACCATGTACACAGAGAACTGTACCATGTACACAGAGAACTGTACCATGTATACAGAACTGTACCATGTACACAGAGAACTGTATCATGTACACAGAGAACTGTATCATGTACACAGAGAACTGTACCATGTACACAGAGAACTGTACCATGTACACAGAGAACTGTATCATGTACACAGAACTGTGCCATGTACACAGAGAACTGTACCATGTACACAGAGAACTGTACCATGTACACAGAGAACTGTACCATGTATACAGAACTGTACCATGTACACAGAGAACTGTACCATGTAGACAGAGAACTGTACCATGTACACAGAGAACTGTACCATGTACACAGAGAACTGTACCATGTACACAGAGAACTGTACCATGTACACAGAGAACTGTACCATGTACACAGAGAGCTGTACCATGTACACAGAGAACCGTACCATGTACACAGAGAACTGTACCATGTACACAGAGAACTGTACCATGTACACAGAGAACTGTACCATGTACACAGAGAACTGTATCATGTACACAGAACTGTACCATGTACACAGAGAACTGTACCATGTACACAGAGAACTGTACCATGTATACAGAACTGTACCATGTACACAGAGAACTGTACCATGTACACAGAGAACTGTACCATGTATACAGAACTGTATCATGTACACAGAGAACTGTACCATGTACACAGAGAACTGTACCATGTACACAGAGAACTGTACCATGTACACAGAACTGTACCATGTACACAGAACTGTACCATGTACACAGAGAACTGTACAATGTACACAGAACTGTACCATGTACACAGAGAACTGTACCATGTACACAGAGAACTGTACCATGTACACAGAGAACTGTACCATGTACACAGAGAACTGTACCATGTACACAGAAAACTGTACCATGTACACAGAGAAATTACATAATCGTGATATATCACTGATAAAATCCACAGTAGCCGTGATGAGGATTCGAACCTATGCGCTGGGTGTTCCGAGACTATATCGTGGCGGAGTCGTTTATAGCATGCATTTTGGAATACTTAGCGCTTAGGTTCGAGTCCTCATCACGGCTCCTGTGGCTTTTTTGTACCATGTGGGCCTCCAGTGCCGGACTTGATATCTTCTTTGGTCAATATTATCACTGGACGTTGGACGTGGCATGTCTCGTGCTGTGGAGGAACTCTGTGGTTGTCTGAGAGTGTCGCTGATCTTACAACAAAGGCGTGTTCATGTTCTAAAGAATCCCATAGTTGCTGCACCCCCTCAGCGTCTTCACTGAGGTAATCAAAGTTCAGGATTTACATGTTTCGTGTATTCCTTATGAAGTACTATCTTGAGGTTATCTTGAGATGATTTCGGGGCTTTTTAGTGTCCCCGCGGCCCGGTCCTCGACCAGGCTTCCACCCCCAGGAAGCAGCCCGTGACAGCTGACTAACACCCAGGTACCTATTTTACTGCTAGGTAACAGGGGCATAGGGTGAAAGAAACTCTGCCCATTGTTTCTCGCCGGCGCCTGGGATCGAACCCAGGACCACAGGATCACAAGTCCCGCGTGCTGTCCGCTCGGCCGACCGGCTCCCTCGAGATGAAGATACTAAGATGAAATAGAGTTTTCTTGCGGAAAATTGTGGAGAAATGTAATACGTTATCTGTTAGAGTGTATCTTCCGTTTAATATCTTCATTATTTGGCGTCGGTGATGACTTGAGGGACTTGAAGAAGGTGTAAAGTGTGACGAGTTCAATTTAAGATCATACTCATCACAGAAATTATCATCATATTTCATATTTTCGGGGCTCATTTGTAAGTTGGTCTGTTATTTAACATCTTTGATGACGAGAGTGTGTATGTTACATTCACATTTCTTGAAAGTACGATTTTGAAACGTGAGATTTTTATGTTTGAGATATATACAAGAGTTGTTACATTCTTGTACAGCCACTAGTACGCGTAGCGTTTCGGGCAAGTCCTTAATCCTATGGTCCCTGGAATACGATCCCCTGCCGCGAAGAATCGTTGTTACATCCAAGTACACATTTTACTGTTGCGTTAAACAGAGGCTACAGTTAAGGAATTGCGCCCAGTAAATCCTCCCCGGCCAGGATACGAACCCATGACATAGCGCTCGCGGAACGCCAGGCGAGTATCTTACCACTACACCACGGAGACTGCTTTTAGCGTTTTATTGGCGATGGATATGTTCTTTTCCGGTCCAGAAAGCTGAATAAGAAGAGTTTTCTCTTGTTAATGCGAAAGTGTTCTCAAACTGACATTCAGAATTCATAAACCAAGAAGTCTCCGTGGTGTAGTGGTAAGATACTCGCCTGGCGTTCCGCGAGCGCTATGTCATGGGTTCGTATCCTGGCCGGGGAGGATTTACTGGGCGCAATTCCTTAACTGTAGCCTCTGTTTAACGCAACAGTAAAATGTGTACTTGGATGAAAAAACGATTCTTCGCGGCAGGGGATCGTATTCCAGGGACCATAGGATTAAGGACTTGCCCGAAACGCTACGCGTACTAGTGGCTGTACAAGAATGTAACAACTCTTGTATATATCTCAAAAAAAAAAAAAAAAAAAAAAAAAAAGAAGAAGAAAGCTCAGGCAACTCGTGGCCATCTTGGTAAAGATCCAGGGGCCAGATTCACGAAAGCACTTACGAACCTGTACATCTTTTGTCAATCTTTGGTGGCTTTGTTTCCAATTATTAAACAGTTAATGAGCTCCGAAGCATCAGGAGGCTGTTTATAACAATAACAACAGTTGAATGGGAAGTTTTCATGCTTGTAAACTGTTTAATAAATGTAACCAAAGCCGTCAAAGATTGAGGAAAGATGTACACGTTCGTAAGTGCTTGCGTAAGTGCTTTCATGAATCTGGCCCCAGGTTATCAAGCAATTTTTGAAAAGCTGTTTTAATTGTGGTGTCATTCATATTTGTTAAAAAAAATCAGTATTTCTGAAGTATTTTAATAATTACTCATGCATGGTGAGTGGTGCAGAACATCTGCTGCATATGACATCATCATCAAAATATTACATTGTCAAAAATACTTGCCTTGGAAAAAAATTCATCCTGAAAATACTGCGTTGCTAATAATAAAAAAATTAGCTGATCTCTCTTCCATTGGCAGATGTAACACACACACACATACGGGGGCCTCGTAGCCTGGTGGATAGCGCGCAGGACTCGTAATTCTGTGGCGCGGGTTCGATTCCCGCACGAGGCAGAAACAAATGGGCAAAGTTTCTTTCACCCTGAATGCCCCTGTTACCTAGCAGTAAATAGGTACCTGGGTGTTAGTCAGCTGTCACGGGCTGCTTCCTGGGGGTGGAGGCCTGGTCAAGGACCGGGCCGCGAGGACACTAAAAGCCCCGAAATCAACTCAAGATAACCTCAAGATAACCCTTCACCTTCACGATCTGTCTAGTAGAACGTCTTCTTTCCAAATGTTCAATGTCACTACTTTCATTAGTTAAAATGTTCTCAACCGTCTTCATCCTTAATACCTTTAAACAATATTTGTTAAAGAAGTCTACAGGATAAACCATATTTCTCCTATTATTGGTGTTCTGTGTAGTTTGGTATCATAATAAGTCTTTGACGCTTTAATAAATTTGTCATTGGCATTATTCCCAAATTCCCCATTAGTCTTTGGTATTCAAACCAAATTCACCTTCAGATAGCCAATGTTAACAATAACATAAAATATGATAGAAAGTTCCTTGGGATATACACAGACAAGAGGCCTAGCTTCAGCACCCACATACAACCAAAAAATACAACACATACATAGCCAAAAAAGTATTAAAAACTGTCGGGTTATTTTCAAATCAGATATTTTGTTCCCCATTCTGCTCTCCTTTCACTGTACTCCCGCCAAACACACACCGAAACTACGACGTTGGTACAACGTTCGAACAAGTTTTAACACTTCCTAACCAGTTATAACAACCAATATAGCAAGTTGTAACAACGTTCTAATACGTCATAAACACGTTAAGCCAAGATGTAACAACTTTATTACAAGTTGTAACAAGCGGAAAATAGAGACAGTTTCGGTTTGTGTTTCCATACACAAATAAATATAAAATATTATATTAAATAAAGCATAGATGCTTTATTTAGAAATAAAAGCAAAATGTGCTAATTACATCCTAATAGTTTCCTACATAGTGCTTGAAGCTCACACTGTATCTTCTACTACCTACTTCCCCAATATATGTGCCTAAGCCATTCAACTTAACCATTGTAATCACTGTTATCAACTTATATCATAGGTGTTATGTTGAATGCAAATTTTGCTACAATGTACATATTAATATACTTCAGATTTTGTTACTAATTACCTACTTAAATTATCTGTTAGATTAAGGACCTGCCCTAAATGCTATGCGTGTTTTTTGATTTTGCAAGACTGTAAAAACATAAATGTTATGTACTCTAAGCATAAGAAAGAATCTGCTTCCTGGGGGTGGAGGCCTGGTCGAGGACCGGGCCGCGGGGACACTAAAGCCCCGAAATCATCTCAAGATAACCTCTCAAGATAAGCCAATGTACTTTCGTGTCTATATAAAATAAAAAAATAAAGAAGTGTGCTAAAATATTTGATTCTCTGGAATTTTCAATTAGAAGCATCCGCTCCCAAGACATAACCCATTTCCCCATACTAGTTGAATTTGGCCTGATGCTTATATTAGAGGTCATGTCTCAAAAACCTCCCCACACCAGAATTATGAACCCAACCCTTAACCTCATCATTTAACATCAAGGAAGCATAGAACATAACATAGAACGAAAAGGCAATGTAAAGGACCTGGGTGTACTCATGTCGGAAGACCTTACCTTTAAAGAACACAATAAAGTAGCCGTCACAACTGCAAGAAAAATGACAGGTTGGATAACAAGAACTTTTCACACTAGAGATGCTATACCGATGATGATACTTTTCAAAACTCTTGTGCTCTCTAGAGTGGAGTACTGCTGCACAATGACAGCACCTTTCAAAGCTGGAGAAATTGCTGACCTGGAGAGCGTGCAGAGATCCTTTACTGCTAGAATCCACTCAATAAAACACCTAAACTATTGGGACCGACTAAAGAGCCTAAATCTGTACTCCCTTGAGCGCAGGCGGGAGAGATACATAATAATTTACACGTGGAAAATATTAGAGGGGCTGGTCCCAAACCTGCACACAGAAATAACATCACATGAGATCATAAGACATGGCAGGATGTGCAGAATACCCCCGTTGAAAAGTGGAGGTGCAACTGGTACTCTGAGAGAGAACTCTATCAACATCAGAGGCCCGAGACTGTTCAACACGCTTCCGCTACACATAAGGGGCATAACTAGCAATCCCCTCACAGTGTTCAAGAGAGAACTGGATAAGCACCTCCAAAGGATACCTGATCAACCAGGCTGTGACTCATACGTCAGGCTGCGAGCAGCCGCGTCCAACAGCCTGGTTGATCAGTCCAGCAACCGGGAGGCCTGGTCGACGACCGGGCAGCGGGGACGCTAAGCCCCGGAAGCACCTCAAGGTATGGTAAGCATATTTTGAAGAGAACAGCTATATACACTTTCGTGCATTGATCACCTCCTCAGTGACCCGTATGATCCTTAATGATCTCAGGCTGGGATAGGAAGAATAGTGATCCTGATAGCGGTTATCTTCCATGGTATAGAGAAGCGCCACTTTTTCTTTCTTGGATGATGTCGTGAACCTGATTCATTCTGAGTGCAGTTGTAGTAATATATTTCGATGGATGGTCGTTTTCGATAAAGAAGTCTTGAAGGACGTCTGTCCAAGGGGCTGCCCAAGGGCGTCTGCCCAAGGGCGTCTGCCCAAGGGGCTGCCCAAGGGCGTCTGTCCAAAGGGCTGCCCAAGGGCGTCTGTCCAAAGGGCTGCCCAAGGGCGTCTGCCCAAGGGGCTGCCCAAGGGCGTCTGCCCAAGGGGCTGCCCAAGGGCGTCTGTCCAAAGGGCTGCCCAAGGGCGTCTGCCCAAGGGGCTGCCCAAGGGCGTCTGCCCAAGGGCGTCTGCCCAAGGGGAAATAATCTGAACTTGAGCAATCTGAACAAATCCACAAGAGCCGTGACGAGGATTCGAACCTACGTTCGAGATCATCCTAGACGCTTGAGCAATCTGTGTTCAAGTTGAGAGGCACATTCAGATAGTTCCTTTTGATTTAGAGGTGATCTACTGTAGACTGAGAACAATTTGTCCATAAATGCTTGAAAATTATTAATTCCATGAACTTCTCTCACTAAATTACCTATAGCAAGTTCTAATCTATGATTAAGAATTTTTCAGGAAAAGTACATATATAACTGCAGAGTTACAAACATAATGTTGGATTAATAGATAGAGCTAGTAATTAATATTAGAAGGGGCCTCGTAGCCTGGTGGATAGCGCGCAGGATTCGTAATTCTGTGGCGCGGGTTCGATTCCCGCACGAGGCAGAAACAAATGGGCAAAGTTTCTTTCACCCTGAATGCCCCCTGTTACCTAGCAGTAAATAGGTACCTGGGAGTTAGTCAGCTGTCACGGGCTGCTTCCTGGGGGTGGAGGCCTGGTCGAGGACCGGGCCGCGGGGACACTAAAAAGCCCCGAAATCATCTCAAGATAACCTCAAGATAGTACATACAATATCTAAAGCCACTAATACGCATAGCGTTTCGGGCAAGGTGTGGAGGGGAAAAACACTTAGACTAGAACGTAATAGTAATTGGGAGTAAAGTCAAAATTGCGGTGAAAAGGGAAATAAAAAAAGAATAGGGGGGGGGTATGATGGCAGAAATCAGCAATTGTACAAGTTGATCAACAAACAACATTATTTTGACGCAAGACATGGGTTGACATTTAGGGGGTAAGGTAGGTTACATGGAGTTAATTGGGCAGTACTTAGTTCTACTCTTAAACTGGTTGAGTGAGGTACAGCCTTTGACATGATTGGGTAGGTCATTCCACATTCTGGGTCCCTTGAATTGTAGAGCATTTCTAGTTTGGTTAAGTCGCACTCTTGGAATATCAAAAAGGTATTTGTTTCTGGTGTGGTGCTCATGAGTTCTGTTACAACCTTCTAGGAAACTTTTAAGGTCAGGATTGACATTGCAGTTCAGAGTTTTGAATGTATAGAATACACATGAGAGGATGTGCAGTGACTTAATATCTAACATATTCAAAAATTTAAGTAAGGGTACCGAGTGATGTCTGGGGCCAGAGTTAGATATTGTTCTAATAGCAGCTTTGTGTTGAGTAATTAGAGGACGTAAATGATTTTGGGTAGTAGAACCCCAAGCACAAATACCATAGTTGAGATAAGGATAGATGAGAGAGTAATAGAGAGTCACCAGGGCAGGGCGAGGTACAAAATATCTGATCTTAGAAAGAATGCCAACAGTTTTAGAAACCTTTTTTTGCTATATTTAGAATGTGTCCCTGGAAATTCAGCTTGTTATCGATGAGGACACCAAGGAATTTACCATCAACTTTATTACTAATTTGGATATTGTTTATTCTTAAATTAATTTGATTTGAAGATTTATTACCAAGCAAAGTATAGAAAGTTTTGTCACTGTTAAGCGTGAGTTTGTTAGCAGTTAACCAAAGATGGACTTTATTTAATTCAGTATTCACTGTGACATTTAGAGCAAGAGGGTCAGGACTGGAGAAAAGGAAGGTTGTGTCATCAGCAAATAGAATTGGTTTGAGGTGTTGAGAGGCATTTGGAAGATCATTAATGTAGATGAGAAAGAGGAGAGGTCCAAGTATGCTGCCCTGTGGAACACCATTGTTGACGGGTAGTGTGGGAGAAATTGAATTATTCACAGAAACATACTGGAGCCTGTCAGTAAGGTAAGACTGAAGGTATTGGAGGAAGTGACCTCTGACTCCACAATGATGTAATTTAAGAAGGTTTTGGTGGTTGACAGTGTCATAAGCTTTACGCAGGTCCATAAATAACCCAACAGGGAACTCATTTTTATCAAGAGCTGTATGTATCAAGTTAATCATACTAATAAGTGCATCGTTAGTGCTTTTTTGTGGGTCTGAAGCCATGTTGGCAAGAATGAGTATATTGTGTTTAGGTAGATAAGAGTAAAGTTTTCAATTTTTTTTTACAAGTTTGGCAGAATTGATATAGGTCTGAAGTTGTTGACATCAGTGAGATCACCACATTTATGGCCTGGGGTTACTCTCGCTTTTTTTTAGTATATCTGGAAAGGTTTGGAGTTCAAGTGACTTGTTGTAGAGCAATGCAATGACAGGAGCTAAAAATGTGCAGGCTTTTTTGTAAATTAAAGTTGGTATCTCATCAAGGGCACTAGACTTTGTTTTAAGGGAAAGGATTATCTCATTAACATCAGTAGAGTTAGCAGGCGTTAGGTACAGAGACTGTGGAGAGTTACCTGTAAGGTAGTCCTTGACATTAGTACTGGAAGATGTAATATCATTAGCAAGGGATGACCCAATGGATGAGAAGAACCTATTGAATTCAATAGCAGTATCAGAGGCTGAAAGCAAACCATCGTCATTGGATAGGAGTATTGACTTTTTATTTAAAACAGTTTTTGATTACAATATTTAGGAAATAGTGTTCCATGTTCCAGTCCCAGATTATTATATCAGGGTAATGTTCCTTGAGAATTGTTGCACCGCCAGATTTGACACTAAGCATGACGCCCCATCACGGAGCCGGTCCGAGGGAGCCGGTCGGCCGAGCGGACTGCACGCTGGACTTGTGATCCTGTGGTCCTGGGTTCGATCCCAGGCGCCGGCGAGAAACAATGGGCAGAGTTTCTTTCACCCTATGCCCCTGTTACCTAGCAGTAAAATAGGTACCTGGGTGTTAGTCAGCTGTCACGGGCTGCGTCCTGGGGGTGGAGGCCTGGTCGAGGACCGGGCCGCGGGGACACTAAAAAGCCCCGAAATCATCTCAAGATAACCTCAAGATAACCATCACTAGCAAATGCTTCAAGGTTCTGTTTCAAATATAAGTCATCAAACCCATGATAATTGAGACAGCTCAATAGATGCCTATCAGTAGTTGCAGCTTTCTGATCAGGTAGTTCAATTTGATTTAAGAACATTCAATAGGGATTACCTTCCTTATCACTTTCACATTTCAAGTAAACTATGTAGGTTATTTTAATGCTCAGGCTATTTGATCCATCAACGAGAACATAAATTTTGCCATTTATCTGCTTGATACGTTGGCAAATTTTCTTTTTCATTGCAAATGGATCCAGTTTAAAAATTTAACTAGAAGCAGTCAAAACAACTTTGGTCACTTTCACTGTTATTACTATCAGTATTGTCTCCTGTACATTATTCTTCTTATACTTCCCATTCAGTTTACGAAAGAAAGAAGTCAACATTGTTTGGTTAGAAGCCATGATGGGGTTGTTTGTGAGAAAAAATGCTTCTGTATTAGAGAGAAATCTCAGGACCACCAGCCACCACCAGGGACCACCAGCCACCACCAGGGACCACCAGGGACCACCAGCCACCACCAGGGACCACCAGCCACCACCAGGGACCACCAGCCACCACCAGGGACCACCAGCCACCACCAGGGACCACCAGCCACCACCAGGGACCACCAGCCACCACCAGGGACCACCAGCCACCACCAGGGACCACCAGCCACCACCAGGGACCACCAGCCACCACCAGGGACCACCAGCCACCACCAGGGACCACCAGGGACCAACAGCCACCACCAGGGACCACCAGCCACCACCATGGACCACCAGCCACCACCAGGGACCACCAGCCACCACCAGGGACCACCAGCCACCACCAGGGACCACCAGGGACCACCAGCCACCACCAGGGACCACCAGCCACCACCAGGGACCACCAGGGACCACCAGCCACCACCAGGGACCACCAGCCACCACCAGGGACCACCAGCCACCACCAGCCACCACCAGGGACCACCAGCCACCACCAGGGACCACCAGGGACCACCAGCCACCACCAGGGACCACCAGCCACCACCAGGGACCACCAGCCACCACCAGGGACCACCAGCCACCACCAGGGACCACCAGCCACCACCAGGGACCACCAGCCACCACCAGGGAACACCAGCCACCACCAGGGACCACTAGCCACCACCAGGGACTACCAGCCACCACCAGGGACCACCAGCCACCACTAGGGACCACCAGCCACCACCATGGACCACCAGCCACCACCAGGGACCACTAGCCACCACCAAGGACCACTAGCCACCACCAGGGACCACCAGCCACCACCAGGGACCACCAGCCACCACCAGGGACCACCAGCCACCACCAGGGACCACCAACCACCACCATGGACCACCAGCCACCACCAGGGACCACCAGCCACCACCAGGGACCACCAGCCACCACCAGGGACCACCAGCCACCACCAGGGACCACCAGCCACCACCAGGGATCACCAGCCACCACCAGGGACCACCAGCCACCACCAGGGACCACCAGCCACCACCAGGGACCACCAGCCACCACCAGGGACAACCAGCCACCACCAGGGACCACCAGCCACCACCAGGGACCACCAGCCACAACCAGGGACCACCAACCACCACCATGGACCACCAGCCACCACCAGGGACCACCAGCCACCACCAGGGACCACCAGCCACCACCAGGGACCACCAGCCACCACCAGGGACCACTAGCCACCACCAGGGACTACCAGCCACCACCAGGGACCACCAACCACCACCAGGGACCACCAGCCACCACCAGGGACCACCAGCCACCACCAGGGACCACCAGCCACCACCAGGGACCACCAGCCACCACCAGGGACCACCAGCCACCACCAGGGACCACCAGCCACCACCAGGGACCACCAGCTACCACCAGGGACCACCAGCCACCACCAGGGACCACCAGCCACCACCAGGGACCACCAGCCACCACCAGGGACCACCAGCCACCACCAAGGACCACCAGCTACCACCAGGGACCACCAGCCACTACCAAGGACCACCAGCCACCACCAGGGACCTCCAGCCACCACTAGCCACCCCCAGGGACCACCAGCCACCACCAGGGACCACCAGCCACCACCAGGGACCACCAGCCACCACCAGGGACCACCAGCCACCACCAGGGACCACCAGCCACAACCAGGGACCACCAACCACCACCATGGACCACCAGCCACCACCAGGGACCACCAGCCACCACCAGGGACCACCAGCCACCACCAGGGACCACCAGCCACCACCAGGGACCACTAGCCACCACCAGGGACTACCAGCCACCACCAGGGACCACCAACCACCACCAGGGACCACCAGCCACCACCAGGGACCACCAGCCACCACCAGGGACCACCAGCCACCACCAGGGACCACCAGCCACCACCAGGGACCACCAGCCACCACCAGGGACCACCAGCCACCACCAGGGACCACCAGCTACCACCAGGGACCACCAGCCACCACCAGGGACCACCAGCCACCACCAGGGACCACCAGCCACCACCAGGGACCACCAGCCACCACCAAGGACCACCAGCTACCACCAGGGACCACCAGCCACTACCAAGGACCACCAGCCACCACCAGGGACCTCCAGCCACCACTAGCCACCCCCAGGGACCACCAGCCACCACCAGGGACCACCAGCCACCACAAGGGACCACCAGCCACCACCAGGGACCACCAGCCACCACCAGGGACCACCAGCCACCACCAGGGACCACCAACCACCACTTTACTAATGCCACTGAGACACAGAAGCACAGTTGCCATCTCAGTATTACACACGACGCTACAACCACCCCAGAAAGCACGAAATTATATAAAGTTGTGAGTAGCAGTTTGGTCATTTTACCTGCCTATTATTTAATACTAAACCAGCCACCACCAGGGACCTCCAGCCACCACTAGCCACCCCCAGGGACCACCAGCCACCACCAGGGACCACCAGCCACCACCAGGGACCACCAGCCACCACCAGGGACCTCCAGCCACCACTAGCCACCCCCAGGGACCACCAGCCACCACCAGGGACCACCAGCCACCACCAGGGACCTCCAGCCACCACTAACCACCCCAGGGACCACCAGCCACCACCAGGGACCACCAGCCACCACCAGGGACCACCAGCCACCACCAAAGACCACCAGCCACCACCAGGGACCACCAGCCACCACCAGGGACCACCAGCCACCACCAGGGACCTCCAGCCACCACTAGCCACCCCCAGGGACCACCAGCCACCGCCAGGGACCACCAGCCACCACCAGGGACCTCCAGCCACCACTAACCACCCCCAGGGACCACCAGCCACCACCAGGGACCCCAGCCACCACCAGGGACCACCAGCCACCACCAGGGACCACCAGCCACCACCAGGGACCACCAGCCACCACCAAGGATCACCAGGGACCACCAGGGACCACCAGCCACCACCAGGGACCACCAGCCACCACCAAGGATCACCAGCCACCACCAGGGACCACCAGCCACCACCAAGGACCACCAGCCACCACCAGGGACCACCAGCTACCACCAAGGACCACCAGCCACCACCAGGGACCACCAGCCACCAGCAGGGACCACCAGCCACCACCAGGGACCACCAGCCACCACCAAGGACCACCAGCCACCAGCAGGGACCACCAGCCACCACCAGGGACCACCAGCCACCACCAGGGACCACCAACCACCACCAGGGACCACCAGCTACCACCAGGGACCACCAGCCACCACCAAGGACCACCAGCCACCACTATTGTATGAACGAAGAACCTGTCTAATGAACTACTGGTTAAGCCATGAACATTATCGCTGGATATCCGTATCTAAAGCAGTAGGTTGGCAACTTTGTCTCACAGCATAGGCGCCAAACAGCTGAGTGGACAGCGCTTTGGATTCGTAGTCCTGAGATTCCGGGTTCGATCCCTGGTGGAGGCGGAGACAAATGGGCAAAAATGTTTCTTTCACCCTGATGCCCCCCCCCCTGTTACATAGCAGTAAATAGGTACCTGGGAGTTGGACAGCTGCTACGGGCTGCTTCCTGGGGCTGTGTAACAAAAAGGAGGCCTGGTCGAGGACCGGGCCGCCAGGACGTTAAGCCCCAAAATCATCTCCATCATCCCCCTTCCCCCTCATCCTCTCTCTCATTCCCCTGTTCCATCTACCACTGGTAGTTCTGGTGGCACCTCATCTACCACTGGTAGTTCTGGTGGCACCTCATCTACCACTGGTAGTTCTGGTGGTACCTCATCTACCACTGGTAGTTCTGGTGGCACCTCACCTACCACTGGCAGCTCTGGTGGCACCCCACCTACCACTGGCAGCTCTGGTGGCACCTCACCTACCACTGGTAGCTGTGGTGGCACCCCACCTACCACTGGTAGCTGTGGTGGCACCCCACCTACCACTGGTAGCTGTGGTGGCACCTCATCTACCACTGGTAGCTCTGGTGGCACCTCACCTACCACTGGTACCTCTGGTGGCACCTCACCTACCACTGGTAGTTCTGGTGGCACCTCACCTACCACTGGTAGCTCTGGTGGCACCTCACCTACCACTGGTGGCACCTCACCTACCACTGGTAGCTCTGGTGGCACCTCACCTACCACTGGTGGCACCTCACCTACCATTGGCAGCTCTGGTGGCACCTCACCTACCACTGGTACCACTGGTGGCACCTCACCTACCACTGGTAGTTCTGGTGGCACCTCACCTACCACTGGTAGTTCTGGTGGCACCTCACCTACCACTGGTAGCTCTGGTGGCACCCCACCTACCACTGGCAGCTGTGGTGGCACCCCACCTACCACTGGTAGCTCTGGTGGCACCCCACCTACCACTGGTGGCACCCCACCTACCACTGGTAGCTGTGGTGGCACCCCACCTACCACTGGTTTCACCCCACCTACCACTGGTAGCTCTGGTGGCACCCCACCTACCACTGGCAGCTCTGGTGGCACCCCACCTACCACTGGCAGCTGTGGTGGCACCCCACCTACCACTGGTAGCTGTGGTGGCACCCCACCTACCACTGGTGGCACCCCACCTACCACTGGCAGCTCTGGTGGCACCTCACCTACCACTGGTAGCTCGGGTGGCACCTCACCTACCACTGGCAGTTCTGGTGGCACCCCATCTACCACTGGCAGTTCTGGTGGCACCCCACCTACCACTGGCAGTTCTGGTGGCACCCCACCTACCACTGGCAGTTCTGGTGGCACCCCACCTACCACTGGCAGTTCTGGTGGCACCCCACCTACCACTGGCAGTTCTGGTGGCACCCCACCTACCACTGGCAGCTTTGGTGGCACCCCACCTACCACTGGTAGCTCTGGTGGCACCCCACCTACCACTGGTAGCTCTGGTGGCACCCCACCTACCACTGGCAGCTCGGGTGGCACCTCACCTACGACTGGCAGCTCTGGTGGCACCTCACCTACGACTGGCAGCTCTGGTGGCACCTCACCTACCACTGGTGGCACCTCACCTACCACTGGCAGCTCGGGTGGCACCTCACCTACCACTGGCAGCTCTGGTGGCACCCCACCTACCACTGGCAACTCTGGTGGCACCCCACCTACCACTGGCAGCTCTGGTGGCACCCCACCTACCACTGGTGGCACCTCACCTACCACTGGTAGCTCGGGTGGCACCTCACCAACCACTGGTGGCACCCCACCTACCACTGGCAACTCTGGTGGCACCCCACCTACCACTGGCAGCTCTGGTGGCACCCCACCTACCACTGGCAGCTCGGGTGACACCCCACCTACCACTGGCAGCTCTGGTGGCACCCCACCTACCACTGGCAGCTCTGGTGGCACCCCACCTACCACTGGCAGCTCGGGTGGCACCCCACCTACCACTGGCAGCTCGGGTGGCACCCCACCTACCACTGGCAGCTCGGGTGACACCCCATCTACCACATTTCTCTATTCAGATTCGTTCCCATTTAGCACAACACTTTACTTTCCTTGTTTCACCATTGTTTTATCCATTCTAGTACTTTACCATTTATCCGACCGTCCAAGTGGTTGGGCACCATTCCTTCCCCCGTCCCATCCCAAATCCTTATCCTGACCCCTTCCCAGTGCTATATGGTCGTAATGGCTTGGTGCTTTCCCTGATAATTACTTCCTTCCATCCACCGGCCAAGATTTCTTTGGTTTTTCCTGTGGCACCTTATCGAAAGGCTTTAGGAAAGTCCCTGTATACGACATCCTCCGGAAGGCCTTTGTCTGGGTAGCTGGCGAACGTTTCCGACAGTGTTATCTTGAGATGATTTCGGGGCTTTTTAGTGTCCCCGCGGCGCGGTCCTCGACCAGGGCCTCCACCCCCAGGAAGCAGCCCGTGACAGCTGACTAACTCCCAGGTACCTATTTACTGCTGTGGTGTGTGGGCAAGTTTGTGTGGTGTCAACCTGATCGGCCGGGTGTAAGTACCTTACCTTGAGGTTACCTTGAGATGGTTTCGGGGCTTAGCATCCCCGCGGCCCAGTCGCTCCTCGTTGCTGGACTGGTCAACCAGGTTGTTGGAGGCAGCTGCTCGCAGCCTGACGTATGAGTCACGGCTTGGTTGATCAGGTTCACAGTCTGGTTGATCAAGTAGCACAAGACTATAATATGATAATAATTATTCACTCCGTCGAGGGACAGGAAGCCAGAGTATATTCATACACATTTTGGCTTTTATCGAGGTCCTCCCTCCCCCCCCCCCAGAACGAATTACTGACCCCACCCAGGAGGCAACCCCACAACAAGCAGACTAACTCCTGAGTACCTACTCACTGCTAAGTGAACAGACCCATTAGGTGAAAGGAAATGTGCTAAACCATTTCTATTCTGCAGGGGACTCTAACCCGGAATTCTCGATACGAACCCGACTGTACTACTGGGACCCTCTGTCCCGGTATACAGTGGAGTGTGTATGTATATGTGTGAGTTATTAATTGTGGAGTGAGTGTATGTTTAGCAAAATCCATGTATGTTATGTTCCTCACTCTGCTCTTCTCACAATACACTACTCGATAATCTATCACTATCAAACATACAGTATGTTTGCTAGGGGTTCAACCAATGCAAACTATCTCAAGCTCATCACCTCCCAGCAAAAATCGGAAGTATTACAAATTCAGTCTTCCTGCAACCTGGTTAATGGGGTTCTGGGAGGTTTTCTACTCCCCAAGCCCAGCCCGAGGCCAGGCTTGAATTGTGAGAGTTTGGTCCACTAGGCTGTTGCTTGGAGCGGCCCGCAGGCCCACATACCCACCATAACCCGGTTGGTCCGGTACTCCTTGAAGGAAACAATCTAGTTTCCTCTTGAAGATGTCCACGGTTGTTCCTGCAATATTTCTTATGCTCGCTGGGAGGGTGTTGAACAATCGCGGACCTCTGATGTTTATACAGTGTTCTCCGATTGTGCCTATGGCACCTCTGCTCTTCACTGGTTCTATTCTGCATTTTCTTCCATATCGTTCACTCCAGTACGTTGTTATTTTACTGTGTAGATTTGGGACCTGTCCCTCCAGTATTTTCCATGTGTATATTATTTGATATCTTTCTCGTCGTCTTTCTAGTGAGTGCATTTGGAGAGCTTTGAGACGATCCCAATAATTTAGTGCTTTATTGCGTCTATGTATACCGTATATGTTCTCTGTATTCCCTCTATTTCAGCAATCTCTCCTGCTCTGAAGGGGGAAGTGAGTACTGAGCAGTACTCAAGACGGGACAACACAAGTGACTTGAAGAGTACAACCATTGTGATGGGATCCCTGGATTTGAAAGTTCTCGTAATCCATCCTATCATTTTTCTGACTGACGCAATATTTGCTTGGTTATGCTCCTTAAACGTTAAGTCGTCAGACATCATTATTCCCAAATCCTTTACATGCTTCTTTCTTACTATGGGCACATTTGATTGTGTTTTGTACCCTGTATTATGTTTAAGGTCCTCATTTTTATCGTACCTGAGTATTTGGAATTTATCATTGTTAAACATCATGTTACTTTCTGTTGCCCAGTCGAAAACTTTATTAATATCTGCTTGAAGTTTTTCAATGTCTTCAGCCGAAGTAATTATCAGGCTGATTTTTGTGTCGTCTGCAGAGGATGATACGAAGCTGTGACTTGTATTTTTGTCTATATCTGATGTAAGAATTAGGAAAAGCAGCGGTGCAAGGACTGTACCCTGAGGTACAGAGCTTTTAACTGCGCTTGGACTAGATTTTATATGGTTGACTGTCCTCCAACAAGTCTCTTGGACGGTAGAGCGACAGTCTCGTTTCATGCAGGTCGGCGTTGAGTCCCCGATCGCCCAAGTGGTTGGGCACCATTCCTTCACCCCCGTCCCATCCCAGGTCCTTATCCTGATCCCTTCCCAGTGCTATATAGTCGTAATGGCTAGGCGCTTTACTCGGATAATTCCCTCCCTGTTACTCGTTGAGTCCTGTTTGACAGAAAACTGAGTATCCAGCGTCCTACTTTACCGGTTATTCCCATTGACCTCATTTTGTGTGCTATCACTCCATGGTCATATTTATCGAAAGCCTTTGCGAAGTCCGTGTATATCACATCAGCATTTTGTTTTTCTTCTAATGCCTCAGTGATTTTGTCTTAGTGATCAAGTAGCTGTGAGAAGCATGATCTCCCCGCTCGAAATCCATGTTGGCCTGGGTTGTGAAGGTCATTTGTCTCCATGAAATTGGTGACCTGACTCCTAATCACTCTCTCAAATACTTTTATTATGTGGGACGTTAGTGCAACTGGTCTATAATTCTTTGCCAATGCTTTGCTCCCTCCCTTGTGTAGAGGGGCTATGTCTGCTACTTTAAGTGCATCTGGTATCACCCCCGTGTCCAAGCTCTTCCTCCACACTATACTGAGTGCCTGTGCCACTGGCACTTTGCATTTCTTTATAAATATTGAATTCCATGAATCTGGACCCGGAGCTGAGTGCATGGGCATGTTTTCAATTTCTTTCAAAATCTAGTACGCTCGTGTTGATATCAGTTATATTTACAAGTGTTTGGATATCACGCATAAAGAAATTGTCTGTGTCTTCCACTTTCATGTTGTTTATCGGAGTGCTAAACATGTCCTCATACTGCTTTTTTACGATTTCACTAATTTCTTTGTCATCCTCCGTGTATGAACCTTCACTTGTACGAATAGGTCCAATACTGACAGTGGTTTTTGCTTTTGATTTCTCATATGTGAAGGAATATTTTGGATTTTTCTTTATTTCCTGAATTGCTTTCTGTTCTAACAGAACAAGTCTGATATGAGTGTTTCAATCTCCGCTCGATTTGTTCAATAAATTTAAATTAAACTATTTAAATTATTCCTTCTTTGTAGGGAAAGTCATGTCTGGTTAAGCATTTCCGCTATTTTTTTCTTTCTTTTATAGTGTCGTCTGCGTTCTCTTTCTACGTTGGACCTTTTTCTGGCTTTCCTCAAAGGAACATGTTTCAGACTTGATACGCTTCCGAAATCAGTTTTTCTATTCCTTCTGTAGGACTTGTATTACTTAGAACAGTTTCCCATGGAATGTTTGTAAGTTCCCTGTTTATTTTCTCCCAGTCTATCCTTTTGTTATTAAAATTGAATTTACTGAATAGCCCCTCTCGCTTGATCAACGTTTTAGGTCTATTCTGAGTATTGATGGTCGTTTGCACTTCAATGAGCTTGTGATCTGAGTATGTGGTATTTGATATCGTAATGTCCCTGATTATGTCTTCATTGTTCGTAAAGACCAGATCTAGAATATTTTCATTTCTCGTTGGCTCTGATATCTGCTGGTTGAGTGAAAATTTGTCACAGAATTTAAGTAGTTCTCTAATCTGTGATTGGTTCGGTCCCGTTAGATTTCCTGGTATAATATTATTGTTTGCTATTCTCCACCTGAGACTAGGCAAGTGGAAGTCACTTAGGAAGATAATATCAGGTATCGGGTTCTCCAAATTATCAAGGCTATTCTCTATTTTGTTTATCTGTTCTGTGAATTCCTCGGCCGTTGCATCTGTCGGTTTGTATATTAGAATAATCACTAAGTTTATTTTCTCTATTTTTAATCCTAGTACCTCTACCACCTCATTTATAACGTTAAGGAGCTCCGAGCATACAAGATCTTCCCTAATATACAGACCCACTCTTCCATGTGACCTAATTTTCCTATCACGCCTGTATAGGTTATATCCTGGAATCCAGATCTCACTGTCCAAGAATTCCCCTGCATGGGTTTCTGTGAAAGCTCCAAATACTGCATTTGACTCCGTGAGGAGGCATTTATGAACTGTACTTTGTTGTTTGTTCTTTTTTCAGTCCTTGTATGTTGACAAAGATTAAGGAGGATACTCTATTAGGCATGGTTGGACTGGGAGACTTTTTCGGCAAGCCCATTATGCGTGGACATATTGAGTTTGTTCTGACCAGTGCTGATTGTTGTAGGCAGTTGTCTGTCGTAGTTGTAGTTCCTTTTTGGTGTGTAATTGCATCTGTAATTTTGGTATGCAAGTGGGTCTGGCATCCAGCTATACATTCTCTATGCTCCTCCTTTTGAAATCTCTTTCGGTCTGGTATAAAATATTTATCGAGTTTTCTCCAAATTCATTATCCTGCTTGCCACTCTTATGTAGCATTCTGTGCCTTTCACGTGAAAGTATGGGCAGCTGAGATTATAGCATTTTCTGTCCTCCAGTGAGGTTTGGCACATGTCAGGATGGAAAAAACCTACATATTGATCCAAATCGACACTGACCTTTCCTAAGCATATTAAAAAAAGAATTGGGATGTTGGTAACTGCATTCTAATCCTTTCTTAGTACCAGCATATCTATGTCTGCATATGCCCCTTGCATAAAATTTGCATAAGTCTGTCCTAGTCTGACCCGCTCTCGCTGGTCTGGTCTGACTCGACTCCCTCAACACACAGCCCCTCTGTTTAAATCCCTAAGTATGCTAAGCATACTCTCACTGCACTCATTCTCCTGTGCTACTTACACTTACAAACCCTATTCTCTAATTGTAATCTTGTTTTAAAACACTTTCTTGATAGATGTAATAGAACCCATGAACTTCATTCCAGAAATAAAAATCTCTCCGATATTCTTCGAGTCAGACTAAATTACATTTATTTAAACACGCCACGTAAATAAAAGTACCTTATTCGCTACCTGGAACAAAAAGTTCCAAGTAGCACGGGCTATGGTGAGCCCGTAGTGGGTGATTTTTTTTTTTTTTTTTTAGCACCCACCTGGTGCTAACCTCTCACCCAGTATATTACAATATGGAAATCCAACTTGATCCCTATAATTGTATTTGATCTCTTTATAATGATGTTCGTTATCATTTGAATTCAAATTCCGTTACAATGTGCAGGCGATGAGTCACAATAACGTGGCTAAAGAATGACAGACCACACACTAGAAGGTGAAGGGACGACGACGACGTTTCGGTCCGTCCTGGACCATTCTCAAGTCGATTGTCACAATCGACTTGGGAATAGTCCAGGACGGACCGAAACGTCGTCGTCCCTTCACCTTCTAGTGTGTGGTCTGGGCAACTCTATTACAATGTACCCGTCAGTAGGCTTCGGGTTTTCTTCCTATTGGGGAGTGTTGTACATGCTGCTATGGCGGTGTGTCCACTCACAGGATGAGTGACGCTGCCCAATACTGTCACTATGGCGGTGTGTCCACTCACAGGATGAGTGACGCTGCCCAATACTGTCACTATGGCGGTGTGTCCACTCACAGGATGAGTGACGCTGCCCAATACTGTCACTATGGCGGTGTGTCCACTCACAGGATGAGTGGCGCTGCCCAATACTGTCACTATGGCGGTGTATCCACTCACAGGATGAGTGGTGCTGCCCAATACTGTCACTATGGCGGTGTGTCCACTCACAGGATGAGTGGCGCTACCCAATACTGTCACTATGGCGGTGTGTCCACTCACAGGATGAGTGACGCTGCCCAATACTGTCACTATGGCGGTGTGTCCACTCACAGGATGAGTGACGCTGCCCAATACTGTCACTATGGCGGTGTGTCCACTCACAGGATGAGTGACGCTGCCCAATACTGTCACTATGGCGGTGTGTCCACTCACAAGATGAGTGACGCTGCCCAATACTGTCACTATGGCGGTGTGTCCACTCACAGGATGAGTGACGCTGCCCAATACTGTCACTATGGCGGTGTGTCCACTCACAGGATGAGTGACGCTGCCCAATACTGTCACTATGGCGGTGTGTCCACTCACAAGATGAGTGACGCTGCCCAATACTGTCACTATGGCGGTGTGTCCACTCACAAGATGAGTGACGCTGCCCAATACTGTCACTATGGCGGTGTGTCCACTCACAGGATGAGTGACGCTGCCCAATACTGTCACTATGGCGGTGTGTCCACTCACAGGATGAGTGACGCTGCCCAATACTGTCACTATGGCGGTGTGTCCACTCACAGGATGAGTGGCGCTGCCCAATACTGTCACTATGGCGGTGTGTCCACTCACAGGATGAGTGACGCTGCCCAATACTGTCACTATGTCGGTGTGTCCACTCACAGGATGAGTGACGCTGCCCAATACTGTCACTATGGCGGTGTGTCCACTCACAGGATGAGTGACGCTGCCCAATACTGTCACTATGGCGGTGTGTCCACTCACAGGATGAGTGGCGCTGCCCAATACTGTCACTATGGCGGTGTGTCCACTCACAGGATGAGTGGCGCTGCCCAATACTGTCACTATGGCGGTGTGTCCACTCACAAGATGAGTGACTCTGCCCAATAAACTCGCCCCTCGGGGCAAAATTTAAAATTTTTTAAATTTTAGGCTTAAATCTTAGCTTAAGCCCGTGTCCGAAACGTAAAGCGCGCTAGTGGCTTTACTAGGCTGTGCTCCTCACCCGCCCATTGTGTCTTCTTCTATATAAATAAATAAATGCATAAATATTTGTTTCTTGTGTGATAACCAAACGTTCTGTTGAAGCCGTTTGGGCAACGTCTCAAGTCAGGCTAGCATTACACTAGAGTCTATAGCTGTAGAGCACACTAGAGTTCTATAGCTGTAGAGCACACTAGAGTACTATAGTGTAGAGCACACTAGAGTACTATAGCTGTAGAGCACACTAGAGTACTATAGCTGTAGAGCACACTAGAGTACTATAGCTGTAGAGCACACTAGAGTACTATAGTGTAGAGCACACTAGAGTACATAGCTGTAGAGCACACTAGAGTACTAGCTGTAGAGCACACTAGAGTACCATAGCTGTAGAGCACACTAGAGTACCATAGCTGTAGAGCACACTAGTACCATAGCTGTAGAGCACACTAGAGTACTGCTGTAGAGCACACTAGAGTACCATAGCTGTAGAGCACACTAGAGTACCATAGCTGTAGAGCACACTACAGTACCATAGCTGTAGAGCACACTACAGTACCATAGCTGTAGAGCACACTACAGTACCATAGCTGTAGAGCACACTACAGTACCATTGCTGTAGAGCACACTACAGTACCATAGCTGTAGAGCACACTAGAGTACCATAGCTGTAGAGCACACTAGAGTACCATAGCTGTAGAGCACACTAGAGTACCATAGCTGTAGAGCACACTAGAGTACTAGCTGTAGAGCACACTAGAGTACCATAGCTGTAGAGCACACTACAGTACCATAGCTGTAGAGCACACTACAGTACCATAGCTGTAGAGCACACTACAGTACCATTGCTGTAGAGCACACTACAGTACCATAGCTGTAGAGCACACTAGAGTACCATAGCTGTAGAGCACACTAGAGTACCATAGCTGTAGAGCACACTAGAGTACCATAGCTGTAGAGCACACTACAGTACCATAGCTGTAGAGCACACTACAGTACCATAGCTGTAGAGCACACTACAGTACCATAGCTGTAGAGCACACTAGAGTACCATAGCTGTAGAGCACACTACAGTACCATAGCTGTAGAGCACACTAGAGTACTGTAGCTTAGAGCACACTAGAGTACCATAGCTGTAGAGCACACTAGAGTACCATAGCTGTAGAGCACACTACAGTGTAGCTGTAGAGCACACTACAGTACCATTGCTGTAGAGCACACTACAGTACCATTGCTGTAGAGCACACTAGTACCATTGCTGTAGAGCACACTACAGTACCATAGCTGTAGAGCACACTAGAGTACTGTAGCTGTAGAGCACACTAGAGTACCATAGCTGTAGAGCACACTAGAGTACCATAGCTGTAGAGCACACTAGAGTGCCATAGCTGTAGAGCACACTAGAGTACCATAGCTGTAGAGCACACTAGAGTACCATGCTGTAGAGCACACTACAGTACCATAGCTGTAGAGCACACTACAGTACCATAGCTGTAGAGCACACTACAGTACCATAGCTGTAGAGCACACTACAGTACCATAGCTGTAGAGCACACTACAGTACCATTGCTGTAGAGCACACTACAGTACCATAGCTGTAGAGCACACTACAGTACTTAGCTGTAGAGCACACTAGAGTACTGTAGCTGTAGAGCACACTAGAGTACCATAGCTGTAGAGCACACTAGAGTACCATAGCTGTAGAGCACTAGAGTACTAGCTGTAGAGCACACTAGAGTACCATAGCTGTAGAGCACACTACAGTACCATAGCTGTAGAGCACACTACAGTACTTAGCTGTAGAGCACACTACAGTACCATAGCTGTAGAGCACACTACAGTACCATTGCTGTAGAGCACACTACAGTACCATGCTGTAGAGCACACTACAGTACCATAGCTGTAGAGCACACTAGAGTACCATAGCTGTAGAGCACACTAGAGTACCATAGCTGTAGAGCACACTACAGTACCATAGCTGTAGAGCACACTACAGTACCATAGCTGTAGAGCACACTACAGTACCATAGCTGTAGAGCACACTAGAGTACTATAGCTGTAGAGCACACTAGAGTACCATAGCTGTAGAGCACACTACAGTACCATTGCTGTAGAGCACACTACAGTACCATAGCTGTAGAGCACACTACAGTACCATAGCTGTAGAGCACACTACAGTACCATAGCTGTAGAGCACACTAGAGTACCATAGCTGTAGAGCACACTAGAGCATAGCTGTAGAGCACACTAGAGTACCATAGCTGTAGAGCACACTAGAGTACTGTAGCTGTAGAGCACACTAGAGTACCATAGCTGTAGAGCACACTAGAGTACTATAGTGTAGAGCACACTAGAGTACTATAGCTGTAGAGCACACTAGAGTTCTATAGCTGTAGAGCACACTAGAGTTCTATAGCAGTAGAGCACACTAGAGTACTATAGTGTAGAGCACACTAGAGTACTATAGTTGTAGAGTACACTAGAGTTCTATAGCTGTAGAGCACACTAGAGTTCTATAGCTGTAGAGCACACTAGAGTACTATAGCTGTAGAGCACACTAGAGTTCTGTAGCTGTAGAGCACACTAGAGTACTGTAGCTGTAGAGCACACTAGAGTACCATAGCTGTAAAGCACACTAGAGTTCTATAGCTGTAGAGCACACTAGAGTACTGTAGCTGTAGAGCACACTAGAGTTCTATAGCTGTAGAGCACACTAGAGTTCTGTAGCTGTAGAGCGCACTACAGTACCATAGCTGTAGAGCACACTACAGTACTATAGCTGTAGAGCACACAACAGTACCATAGCTGTAGAGCACTCTACAGTACCATAGCTGTAGAGCACACTACAGAACCATTGTTGTAGAGCACCATAGCTGTAGAGCACACTACAGAACCATTGCTGTAGAGCACACTAGAGCACCATAGCTGTAGAGCACACTACAGTACCATAGCTGTAGAGCACACTACAGAACCATTGCTGTAGAGCACACTAGAGCACCATAGCTGTAGAGCACACTACAGAACCATTGCTGTAGAGCACACTAGAGCACCATAGCTGTAGAGCACACTACAGTACCATAGCTGTAGAGCACACTAGAGCACCATAGCTGTAGAGCACACTACAGAACCATTGCTGTAGAGCACACTACAGTACCATAGCTGTAGAACACACTAGAGCACCATAGCTGTAGAGCACACTACAGAACCATTGCTGTAGAGCACACTAGAGCACCATAGCTGTAGAGCACACTACAGTACCATAGCTGTAGAGCACACCTCAGACGATGTACAGGGACTTGCTACTTAACATATTCAAAGATTTCAGTAAAAGGATGAGTGGCGACTGGGACTGGAGGGGAGAGAAATTTCAGGAGAAAGCGCCTAGTCATTACGACTATATAGCACTGGGAAGGGGTCAGGATAAGGATTTGGGATGGGACGGGGGGGGGGATGGTGCCCATCAACCACTTGGACGGTCGTGGAATGAACGTCGACCTGTATGAAACGGGACCGTCGCTCTACCGTCCAGCCCAAGTGGTTGGGCGACTGGGTTGACTAATTAGGAGCCAAACGTAATTTTGGGCTGAAGATCCACAGGTTTAGATACTTTAGGTGAGATGTGGATTAATGGAAGAATAACAGAGAGTTGCCTAGGGTGAAGTGCGTCGTATTTGATCATGGAAAGAATTCCAACTCTTTTAACCTTGATATATTTTGAGGACTACCATCTCTCTAGTGGCCATAGCGAGGACAGGAAGCCAGAGGATTGTCGAAGGTCCCCCATTTTGCCCTGATGATTTATCAAACTGATTTTGAAATTTAGCAGTATTGGCATTTGCGGTTTCGGCGGGTAGGCGTTTCCATGGGTTTTAAACCCTGTGGGTGAAAAAGCATCTTCTGTTTTCTGTCCTGCATGGTGGCTTGGTGTGAGAGTTGACTTAATTCAGAAATGATTTTTGTTGCCCTATGTTAAACTTTATGTAGAGCAGCTATATCCTTCTGAGGATGAGGTCTCTATGCTTGGATACAATAATCCAATATGGGTATGCAACAGGCAATTGTACGACTGTATTACTGCCGTTTTTCCTTGAAGTCAAAGTTTCCTTTGACTAAGCCTAGGAATTTTAACTATTTCTTGTGTAGCTCCCACTTGCTGTGAAATATTCAGAGAATGATGGATTCTGACTCTAAGGTCATTTGCTTCATGCATCTACTGCAAGGTAATGTTGTTGGTTTAGTAGTCTCCGTGGTGTAGTGGTAAGACACTCGCCTGGCGTTCCGCGAGCGCTATGTCATGGGTTCGTATCCTGGCCGGGGAGGATTTACTGGGCGCAATTCCTTAACTGTAGCCTCTGTTTAACGCAACAGTAAAATGTGTACTTGGATGTAACAACGATTCTTCGCGGCGGGGATCGTATTCCAGGGACCATAGGATTAAGGACTTGCCCGAAACGCTACGCGTACTAGTGGCTGTACAAGAATGTAACAACTCTTCTATATATCTCAAAAAAAAAAAAAAAAAAAAAAAAAAAAGTAGTTGTGGTGCACACTGTTATGCCCAGCATGCAGGGTCTTGCATTATTCGATATAGAAAACCATTTGTCAGTCTTCCGACCATTTGTGGAGCTCATGTAGATCTCTTTGTAAGGCTTCAATATCATTGTCACTTCCTACTTTATCATAAACCTTAATGTCATCTGCAGATTTTAATGATGTGGTTTGTAATATTCTCATCCATGTCACAGATGTACATGACAAAAAGGGTTGGCCCCAAAATTGAATCATGCGGTACTCCATTCACCATATTTCTCCAGTCAAGTTTATTTCCGTTTAGGACGGCCATTTGATTTCTTTTGTTTTAACCATTGTTTTAACCATTCTAGTATTCTACCGCATATTCTGCATACATATATTTTCCTTGCCAGTCTTACATGTGGTACCCTTTCAAAATCTTAAGTAAAGTCCATGAATACCACATCTGCTGGAGGCCTTTTGTCTGAATAGCTAGTTACCATTTCCAGACACATGAGCAGGTTTGTAAGACAGGATTTTAAGAAAGCCATGTTGAGTTGATTTTACTAGACTGTGCACGATGAGATGGGGCAAGATTCCCTTCTTTGGGATTCTCTCCATGAGCTTGCGGATGTACGAGGCCAAGCTGATAGGACGATAGTTTTCTGTCGAGTTCTTCTGCCTTTTTTTAAAATTGGGGTGACATTTGATTATCCCTTGGTCCAGTGATTTTCATAAAAGAAGTTTCAGTGGTAGACAGTGTTCATCTGTCAGTTCCTTAATGACTTTGGATTGAATTCCGTCCACATCTGGACCTATTGATTCTTTCAGTTTGATAGTGCTTTACCTGATTATAACGCTTGTTATGGGCAATACCCATCAATTTTTTTTTTTTTTTGAGATATATACAAGAGTTGTTACATTCTTGTACAGCCACTAGTACGCGTAGCGTTTCGGGCAGGTCCCTGGAATACGATCCCCGCCGCGAAGAATCGTTGTTACAACCAAGTACACATTTTACTGTTGCGTTAAACAGAGGCTACAGTTAAGGATTTGCGCCCAGTAAATCCTCCCCGGCCAGGATACGAACCCATGACATAGCGCTCGCGGAACGCCAGGTGAGTGTCTTACCACTACTCCACGGAGACTGTACAAGATATATACAAGAGTTGTTCATTCTAAGATTCATTCAGTTGTTCAAATTCATTCTATTCTCCTGCTTCAAAAACCTCTGTGTGTATTGGATGTTATCAGTACTCTGCAGTGTGAACACTGATGAAATGTGTCATTCAGAGTGTTGGCTGTCCTTTTGTCGTTGATTATAACTTGGTTTCATCTTTTGAAGAGTCCTACCGAGTCTTTTGCTTCATATATCGGCACAGAAGGAATTTGGATCTTTCTTACTGCTTGAGCAAGCTTTCTTTCGTAGTTTCTTTTGGCTGATCTGATTCCCTGGGGTGGCTAAATTTAAGACCCTTCTGTATATATCATAATATATGTTGTTCTTTGTGGGTTGATACCTGCTCCAGAGGCTCCGCTTAGTTACTAGAGCTCTTTTTCACTGTTTGTGTCATCCATCTAGTTCTCTTTTCGTTTTCTTTCTCGGCACATATTTTTGAGCAAGTTCAGTAAAGACTTTTTAAATTGTCGTATGATTCATCCATGACTTAATCTTGTATTAACTCCTTCCAGGAGATGTTTTGCAATTCCTTGCTCATTCCTTGATGGTCTCCTCAAGGGTAGTCTAGAAAGTCTTCATTAGGAACCTATAGAAGGATTTCTATAATTACAATCTTATAATATTATGGTCACACGAAGTGGCGAGCCTCTGTTCTAGCTGTATGTGATCGATCATGCCCTCCTCTCATGTTACCACAAGAGCTGTATGTGATCGATCATGCCCTCCTCTCATGTTACCACAAGAGCTGTATGTGATCGATCATGCCCTCCTCTCATGTTACCACAAGAGCTGTATGTGATCGATCATGCCCTCCTCTCATGTTACCACAAGAGCTGTATGTGATCGATCATGCCCTCCTCTCATGTTACCACAAGAGCTGTATGTGATCGATCATGCCCTCCTCTCATGTTACCACAAGAGCTGTATGTGATCGATCATGCCCTCCTCTCATGTTACCACAAGAGCTGTATGTGATCGATCATGCCCTCCTCTCATGTTACCACAAGAGCTGTATGTGATCGATCATGCCCTCCTCTCATCTTACCACAAGAGCTGTATGTGATCGATCATGCCCTCCTCTCATGTTACCACAAGAGCTGTATGTGATCGATCATGCCCTCCTCTCATGTTACCACAAGAGCTGTATGTGATCGATCATGCCCTCCTCTCATGTTACCACAAGAGCTGTATGTGATCGATCATGCCCTCCTCTCATGTTACCACAAGAGCTGTATGTGATCGATCATGCCCTCCTCTCATGTTACCACAAGAGCTGTATGTGATCGATCATGCCCTCCTCTCATGTTACCACAAGAGCTGTATGTGATCGATCATGCCCTCCTCTCATGTTACCACAAGAGCTGTATGTGATCGATCATGCCCTCCTCTCATGTTACCACAAGAGCAAGGATGCTGTCCTTTGAGGGGGTTATCTTGAGGTTATCTTGAGATGATTTCGGGGCTTTAGTGTCCCCGCGGCCCGGTCCTCGACCAGGCCTCCACCCCCAGGAAGCAGCCCGTGACAGCTAACTAACTCCCAGGTACCTATTTACTGCTAGGTAACAGGGGCATTCAGGGTGAAAGAAACTTTGCCCATTTGTTTCTGCCTCGTGCGGGAATCGAACCCGCGCCACAGAATTACGAGTCCTGCGCGCTATCCACCAGGCTACGAGGCCCTGTCATATGCAGTATAAGAAAGGACTCCTGTATCAGAAATTGTTTTCTTTCCTTTTGTACTGTATTTTATTTATATATACAATAGTTCTTACATTCTTGTACCGCCACCAGCACGCATAGCATTTCGGGCAAGTTCTTAATCTTAATTTCCCCCAGAATACGATCCGCCAAATCGTTCAACAATCAGGTACCCATTTACTGCTGAGTCGATAAAAGCGTACAGATAAGGATTGGCGCCTAGTCAATCCTTCCGAGCCAGAATACGAACTCAATCGAAAATCAAAGCGTGAGGCGAGTTACCACTGCGCCACGGACTCTGACCCTCCAATTGTGATGTTAGATTTAGGCAATCTAATGTCTCGTGAGTTAAGTCCCCGTGTCAATTTGAATAATTTTCAGCTAGTATATTTTACCGAACAGATTGTGAGGATCCAATACTATTTAATTCCTCATCTCTGGTTATAATTATTATGTACGCGACTAGACACTTTACTCAGACATTCATGCTTCTCTAACAACTTAGCTAATTCCTGAACAATTTTATTCATACTTTTCTCCGAAAGGCAACTGTAACTTGCTATTTTCCATCATATTTTGAGCACGAATTTACTACCCAAGAACACTGTAACTACCCTAGATGAACAATTCACATATTGTTACTGTAAGTTAAGGACAAAGTTTCGGCCATGGAATATAGAGTATGGAAAATGTCCAAGTTGTAGCCAATACCTTATACTGAGCCTCCTTGTGTTTCAAGGACCAGACGTCAACACAATCGACTTGAGAATGGTCTAAGACGGACTAAAACGTCGTCGTCCCTTCACCTTCTAGTGTGTGGTCTGGTCAACACATTAAAGTGCTCCTGGAGAAGCAAGAAGTGTCCGGGGGGGCTAACAAGCCTTCATATAGTTGCACCAGCCAATAGGGTTCATCATTATGAATGACACAACGTTATTGATGGTTAGTGAAAATTTTATTTTTATTTAATATGTTGATTACTATTTTATGGTTAAAATCGGCCTCTTGTTATTAGGCCTTTAATTTCAGTTTGCATTTAAGCAGTTTTCAATCAAATTCAAAAATCAGTATTTTTATGTTAATGTTATTATGATGCAATATTATCTTCATAATATTATTATGTCTGTGGGGTTTTCATTGTGACAGTTAATTAATGTCCGGTAATTTTTATGTAAACTTTCCAAATTATAAATGTGCAAAAAATTTATGACTAAAGATTTTAATTTGATTAACTAGGTTCAGCATTAAGGTCTGCCATAAGAATTACTGGTATATGCAGGCGATGAGTCACAATAACGTGGCTGAAGTATGTTGACCAGACCACACACTAGAAATTGAAGGGACGACGACGTTTCGGTCCGTCCTGGACCATTCTCAAGTCGATTGTGTCACAATCGACTTGAGAATGGTCCAGGACGGACCGAAACGTCGTCGTCCCTTCAATTTCTACTGGTATATGTTTGGGATTAAAAATTCTTCTTAAATTTTGTCATGGTGGTTAGTGTTTGGGAGAACAGATGTTGTACAGATGATTAGTACTCGCCTAGTTGTACTCGCCTAGTTGTACTCGCCTAGTTGTACTCGCCTAGTTGTACTCACCTAGCTGTACTCACTTAGTTGTGCTCATCTAGTTGTACTCACTTAGTTGTACTCATCTAGTTGTACTCACTTAGTTGTACTCGCCTAGTTGTACTCGCCTAGTTGTACTCGCCTAGTTGTACTCGCCTAGTTGTACTCGCCTAGTTGTACTCGCCTAGTTGTACTCGCCTAGATGTACTCGCCTAGTTGTACTCGCCTAGTTGTACTCGCCTAGTTTTACTCGCCTAGTTGTAATCCCCTAGTTGTACTCGCCTAGTTGTACTCGCCTAGTTGTAATCCCCTAGTTGTACTCGCCTAGTTGTACTCACCTAGTTGTAGTCCCCTAGTTGTACTCGCCTAGTTGTACTCACCTAGTTGTACTCACCTAGTTGTACTCGCCTAGTTGTACTCGCCTAGTTGTACTCGCCTAGTTGTACTCGTCTAGTTGTAATCCCCTAGTTGTACTCGCCTAGTTGTACTCGCCTAGTTCTAATCCCCTAGTTGTACTCGCCTAGTTGTACTCACCTAGTTGTACTCACTTAGTTGAACTCGCCTAGTTGTACTCGCCTAGTTGTACTCGCCTAGTTGTACTCGTCTAGTTGTAATCCCCTAGTTGTACTCGCCTAGTTGTACTCGCCTAGTTGTACTCGCCTAGTTGTACTCGCCTAGTTGTACTAGCCTAGTTGTACTCGCCTAGTTGTACTCGCCTAGTTGTACTCACCTAGTTGTACTCACCTAGCTGTACTCACTTAGTTGTGCTCATCTAGTTGTACTCACTTAGTTGTACTCATCTAGTTGTACTCACTTAGTTGTACTCGCCTAGTTGTACTCGCCTAGTTGTACTCGCCTAGTTGTACTCGCCTAGTTGTACTCGCCTAGTTGTACTCGCCTAGTTGTACTCGCCTAGTTGTACTCGCCTAGATGTACTCGCCTAGTTGTACTCGCCTAGTTGTACTCGCCTAGTTTTACTCGCCTAGTTGTAATCCCCTAGTTGTACTCGCCTAGTTGTACTCGCCTAGTTGTAATCCCCTAGTTGTACTCGCCTAGTTGTACTCACCTAGTTGTAGTCCCCTAGTTGTACTCGCCTAGTTGTACTCACCTAGTTGTACTCGCCTAGTTGTACTCACCTAGTTGTACTCGCCTAGTTGTACTCGCCTAGTTGTACTCGCCTAGTTTTACTCGCCTAGTTGTACTCGCCTAGTTGTACTCGCCTAGTTGTACTCGCCTAGTTGTACTCACCTAGTTGTACTCACCTAGCTGTACTCACTTAGTTGTACTCATCTAGTTGTACTCACTTAGTTGTACTCGCCTAGTTGTACTCGCCTAGTTGAACTCGCCTAGTTGTACTCGCCTAGTTGTAATCCCCTAGTTGTACTCGCCTAGTTGTACTCACCTAGTTGTACTCGCCTAGATGTACTCGCCTAGTTGTACTCACCTAGTTGTACTCGCCTAGTTGTAATCCCCTAGATGTACTCGCCTAGATGTACTCGCCAAGTTGTACTCACCTAGTTGTACTCGCCTAGTTGTAATCCCCTAGTTGTACTCGCCTAGTTGTACTCACCTAGTTGTACTCGCCTAGATGTACTCGCCTAGTTGTACTCACCTAGTTGTACTCGCCTAGTTGTACTCACCTAGTTGTACTCGCCTAGTTGTACTCGCCTAGTTGTAATCCCCTAGTTGTACTCGCCTAGATGTACTCGCCTAGTTGTACTCACCTAGTTGTACTCGCCTAGTTGTAATCCCCTAGTTGTACTCGCCTAGTTGTACTCACCTAGTTGTACTCGCCTAGTTGTACTCGCCTAGTTTTACTCGCCTAGTTGTACTCGCCTAGTTGTACTCGCCTAGTTGTACTCACCTAGTTGTACTCACCTACTTGTACTCGCCTAGTTGTACTCGCCTAGTTTTACTCGCCTAGTTGTACTCGCCTAGTTGTACTCGCCTAGTTGTACTCACCTAGTTGTACTCACCTAGCTGTACTCACTTAGTTGTACTCATCTAGTTGTACTCACTTAGTTGTACTCGCCTAGTTGTACTCGCCTAGTTGTACTCGCCTAGTTGTACTCGCCTAGTTGTACTCGCCTACTTGTACTCACCTAGCTGTACTCACTTAGTTGTACTCACCTAGTTGTACTCCCCTAGTTGTACTCACTTAGTTGTACTCGCCTAGTTGTACTCACCTAGTTGTACTCACTTAGTTGTACTCATCTAGTTGTACTCACCAAGTTGTACTCACCTAGTTGTACTCAACTAGTTGTACTCACTTAGTTGTACTCAGCTAGTTGTACTCGCCTAGTCATACTCACCCTAGATGTACTCACTTAGTTGTACTCACCTAGTTGTACTCACCTAGTTGTACTCGCCTAGTTGAACTCACCTAGTCATACTCACCTAGATGTACTCACTTAGTTGTACTCACCTATTTGTACTCGCCTAGTTGTACTCGCCTAGTTGTACTCACCTAGTTGTACTCACATAGTTGTACTCGCCTAGTTGTACTCACCTAGTTGTACTCGCCTAGTTGTACTCACTTAGTTGTACTCACCTAGTCATACTCACCTAGTTGTACTCACTTAGTTGTACTCACCTAGTTTTACTCACCTAGTTGTACTCACTTAGTTGTACTCGCCAAGTTGTACTCCCCTAGTTGTACTCGCCTAGTTGTACTCGCCTAGTTGTACTCGCCTAGTTGTACTCGCCTAGTTGTACTCACCTAGTCATACTCACCTAGATGTACTCACCTAGATGTACTCACCTATTTGTACTCGCCTATTTGTACTCGCCTAGTTGTACTCACCTAGTTGTACTCACCTAGTTTTACTCACCTAGTTGTACTCACTTAGTTGTACTCGCCAAGTTGTACTCACTTAGTTGTACTCACCTATTTGTACTCGCCTAGTTGTACTCACTTAGTTGTACTCGCCTAGTTGTACTCGCCTAGTTGTACTCGCCTAGTTGTACTCACCTAGTTGTACTCGCCTAGTTGTACTCACCTAGCTGTACTCACTTAGTTGTACTCACCTAGTTGTACTCACTTAGTTGTACTCGCCTAGTTGTACTCCCCTAGTTGTACTCACTTAGTTGTACTCGCCTAGTTGTACTCACCTAGTTGTACTCACTTAGTTGTACTCATCTAGTTGTACTCACCAAGTTGTACTCACCTAGTTGTACTCAACTAGTTGTACTCACTTAGTTGTACTCAGCTAGTTGTACTCGCCTAGTCATACTCACCCTAGATGTACTCACTTAGTTGTACTCACCTAGTTGTACTCACCTAGTTGTACTCCCCTAGTTGAACTCACCTAGTTGTACTCGCCTAGTTGTACTCACTTAGTTGTACTCACCTAGTCATACTCACCTAGATGTACTCACTTAGTTGTACTCACCTATTTGTACTCGCCTAGTTGTACTCGCCTAGTTGTACTCACCTAGTTGTACTCACCTAGTTGTACTCGCCTAGTTGTACTCACCTAGTTGTACTCGCCTAGTTGTACTCACTTAGTTGTACTCACCTAGTCATACTCACCTAGTTGTACTCACTTAGTTGTACTCACCTAGTTTTACTCACCTAGTTGTACTCACTTAGTTGTACTCGCCAAGTTGTACTCCCCTAGTTGTACTCGCCTAGTTGTACTCGCCTAGTTGTACTCGCCTAGTTGTACTCGCCTAGTTGTACTCACCTAGTCATACTCACCTAGATGTACTCACCTAGATGTACTCACCTATTTGTACTCGCCTATTTGTACTCGCCTAGTTGTACTCACCTAGTTGTACTCACCTAGTTTTACTCACCTAGTTGTACTCACTTAGTTGTACTCGCCAAGTTGTACTCACTTAGTTGTACTCACCTATTTGTACTCGCCTAGTTGTACTCGCCTAGTTGTACTCACCTAGTTGTACTCACCTAGTTGTACTCACCTAGTTTTACTCACCTAGTTGTACTCACTTAGTTGTACTCGCCAAGTTGTACTATCCTAGTTGTACTCACCTAGTTGTACTCGCCTAGTTGTACTCGCCTAGTTGTACTCATCTAGGTGTACTCACCTAGTTGTACTCACCTAGTCGTACTCACCCAGTCGTACTCGCCTAGTTGTACTCGCCTAGTTATACTCACCTAGTTGTACTCACCTAGGTGTACTCACCTAGTTGTACTCACCTAGTCGTACTCACCCAGTCGTACTCGCCTAGTTGTACTCGCCTAGTTGTACTCACCTAGTTGTACTCACCTAGGTGTACTCACGTAGTTGTACTGGCCTAGTTGTACTCACCTAGTTGTACTCGCCTAGTTGTTCTCGCCTAGTTGTACTCACCTAGTTGTACTCTCCTAGTTGTACTCCCCTAGTTGTACAGCCACTAGTACGCGTAGCGTTTCGGGCAGGTCCCTGGAATACGATCCCCGCCGCGAAAAATCGTTTTTTTCATCCAAGACTACTGCCGTGGATTACTGATTACCCGCCAAACACACACCGAAACTACGACGTTGGTACAACGTTCGAACAAGTTTTAACACTTCCTAACCAGTTATAACAACCAATATAGCAAGTTGTAACAACGTTCTAATACGTCATAAACTTGTTAAGCCAAGATGTAACAACTTTATTACTAGTTATAACAAGTGGAAAATAGAGACAGTTTCGGTTTGTGTTTCCTGGGTATACAGACATGACAAAGTGCATAGTGACCGCTGGATAATTGAAAATAGTCATTAACAATAGAACTTTGTGTTAAATAGAGAATAAACGGGAGACCACGAGTGAGCCAGTGAACGAGGCTTTGTGTCAACCCGTTCTCGCAAATTTAATATGTCAATATTGACTTATTAGTTGCGTGCATAGGTGACATACTAAACATAATAGTTTCCCTTGAAAAGCTTCATGGAAAACACCGACCTTACCTAACCTACTTAGTATGTTAAAATAAGCATCTTATAGCTTCGTAATTACAATTGTTACTTATCCTTTTATAGGTATAGGTTAGGTAATAATTGTAATTACGAAGCAATAAGATGCTTATCTTAACATACTAAGTAGGTTAGGTAAGGTCGGTGTTTTCTATGAAGCTTTTCAAGGGAAACTATTATGTTAAGTATGTCACCTATGCACATATTTAATAAGTCAATATTGACTTATTAAATTTGCGAGAACGGGTTGTTTGTGTACATGCGTGTATTAGGAAAAAAAAATAGTGAACGGTGATTCGTGGAACAGTGATGTGGAACGGGTATCACAACGACATATAAGTTGGAAGTGAAGGAAAATCGTGCATAGAATATTATAAATATAGATTACTAGAAATATAGAATAGTGGCAAGAGGCGGCATCAGTGGTTATAAATCGGGTAACTGGAAACTGGTGACATCAACCTGGGGCCAGATTCACGAAAGCACTTAAGCAAGGACTTACAAACCTGTACATCTTTTCTCAGTCTTTGGCGGCTTTGTTTCCAATTATTAAACAGTTAATGAGCTCCGAAGCACCAGGAGGCTGTTTATAACAATAACAACAGTTGATTGGCAAGTTTTCATGCTTGTAAACTGTTTAATAAATGTAACCAAAGCCGTCAAAGATTGAGGAAAGATGTACACGTTCGTAAGTGCTTGCGTAAGTGCTTTCGTGAATCTGGCCCCTGGGCCACAAGAGGTCACCTGTACCGACCGGGGACCAGCCTCGCTACCTACGCTAAGTACCTGCCATAAAGTTTGAACAAAATAACATACATAATATTACTAATATACGGTATACATATAATATTATAAATATTAAACATATAAATATATATACATATAATTTTATAAAGAGTTAAAAGGACTGACATCAACAAGTGATCCATACAGTGACTCTCAAATACAACACAATACATCAGACAATGGAGAGGTGTGGCGAGTGTTCGGGAGTACTGGGAAGACGTAATGCAGGCGTAACGTGCTGCATCTGTAACATAAGATTTCACCTGGGCTGTACAGAATTAGCTCCAGGATGCATAAAAAGGCAAGGAATTTACTGGGTTTGCAAAGATGACAGATTAATGTTAGAGAACATAACTAAACTGATGAAAAACATTCCCGAGTCACAGAGATTACCATTCACAGACAGGCTACCAGTGATATATGCGGACTGGGAAAAGTCAACATTGGATAACGACCAAAACTCAGGAACAGATAGTTTAGAGAACCGCAGCAGGAGTGTGGAGGAGGAGACTATTGTGGTACAAAATAACAGCAATATTGCAGAGCCAGATAATATAAACGATGAGAGCAACAGTGAGACAGAGTACATAAATGAAGGAATTGGGACGAAAAACGGAGATGGCTCCAATAAAGAGGTTGACAAGACAGTCGCAGATATAAATACCTTGAAAAACGCAAAACCGGAACACATTTGCAAATTCTACGCTAAAGGAATATGCAAATATGGAAAATTAGGAGCAAAATGCCATTTTCTGCATCCTCGAAAATGCAGGAACATGTTGGCGAGGGGTACATGCCTTTTTGGAACAGGGTGTAGATACTTCCACCCTAAATTATGTCAATTTTCAATAAGTGACAAAAAATGCTACAATCTTCAGTGTCCGGAATTCCATGTGAGAGGTACACAGCGTTATAGACGGGAAGATCAATATGACACTACTGGAAATTTTTTAGAGGAAGGCAGAAACAGAGTAGTAAATATAAGAGAGAGGAACAGTCAGATGGAACCACTACAGGATTACAGAGGGGAACGGAGATACCCACAAGACTGGAATTCAAATTACCAACAAGTACACAGGTACTACACCAGACAACACCCGTCCTACTACCAAAACTGGACGAATCACTTCCAAAACGACACACCCTGGACGCAAACACAGTGGCCTCCTTATCAGAGCCTCAGATATTAACACCAGGTAAGGCTTCCAGCACTTCCACTAACACGATAACATCACTTATATTTGCCAACATCCAGGGTATAAAAACATGCAAATCCAACAAAGTTCAATTTATAGATGGTCTCCTTCATGAGGCAAATGCAGTGTTTGCAGCCCTAACAGAAACCCACACAAAGGACTACCATGATGGTGAAATATGGATCTCAGAGTACAATCTTTTCAGATGTGATAGGAAACACCGGCTTCAGGGTGGGGTCAGCCTCTACATCAAAGACACACTCATCTGTACTGAGCTGCTAAACACCTCAAATGATATGGTGGAAGTGCTGATAATCAAAATAGAGATTTTAAATGTAGTTATTGTCCTTGTATATAAGTCACCGGAGGCAAACCCTCAGCAGTTTAAAGACCAACTAATGAAAATAGAGCACTGCTTGGAAAACCTCACAAATCCAGCTCCGAACATCATCCTGCTTGGGGACTTCAACCTACGGCACCTGAAATGGAAGCACCTGGCTAATACAGTAATATCAGAAAGAATACCAGGAAGTAGCCTAAATGAACAGGCACATGCAAATGACCTGCTACGGATGTGCGACAGGTTTGCCTTAAACCAGCAAATAGTAGAACCAACTAGGAAGGAGAACACGCTGGACCTCATTTTCACTAATAATGATGAATTGATCAGGAACATAATGATTACAAATACCTGTTACTCAGATCGCAACTTAATTGAAGTTCTGACAACCATGGGGAATGGACCTTCAAAACCAGTCCAGATTCCCGGTGGAGGAGATTTCAGCAAATTCAACTTCAATAATAAACAGATAAACTGGGAGCAAATAAACCAGGACTTCACAGAAATAAACTGGGAAGAACAGCTAGAAAATGCAAACCTGAACCAGTGCCTGGAAAAAATAAGCTCAGTAGCACTAGAAATATGTTCAAACCGCATACCTCTAAGAAAAAAGAGGAAGAGATGCAGATTGGAACGGGAACGTCGTTCCCTATATAGGCGAAGAAAACGAATCGCGGAACAACTTGAGAGTCGCACCCTATCTCAAGAACGGCGAAGAAGGTTAGGTAGAGAAATAGAAACAATTGAACGGAAGCTACAAGAATCATACAAAACCCAGGAGAGGCAAAGAGAGCAAAAGGCCATCAGTGAAGTAGAAAGAAATCCGAAATATTTTTTCTCCTATGCAAAATCAAGATCAAAAACCACATCTAGTATCGGGCCCCTGCGAAAGGGAGATGGAACTTTCACCGATGACAACAAAGAAATGAGCGAGCTACTGAGGAAGCAGTACGACTCTGTTTTCAGCGAGCCATTAAACACACTAAAGATTGATAACCCAAATGAATTTTTCATGGATACGATACCAACATCAAATCATATATCAGACGTCGCCCTATCCCCACTGGATTTTGAAGAAGCCATAAACAGTATGCCTATGCACTCTGCACCAGGCCCGGATTCTTGGAACTCCATATTCATAAAGAACTGTAAAAAACCACTATCGCAGGCCCTCCACATTCTGTGGAGACAAAGCCTAGATACTGGCGTTATTCCTGATATACTAAAAACAGCAGAGATAGCACCACTCCATAAAGGAGGAAATAAGGCAGAGGCAAAAAATTACAGACCGATAGCACTAACATCGCACATCATAAAAATTTTTGAGAGAGTGCTAAGAAGTAAAATCACAAAATACATGGAATCACAGCAACTCCATAACCCCGGACAACATGGTTTCAGAACAGGGCGCTCTTGCCTGTCGCAGTTGCTGGACCACTATGATATGGCATTAGATGCTATGGAAGACAAACATAACGCGGATGTAATTTACACAGATTTCGCAAAAGCTTTTGATAAATGTGACCATGGTGTTATTGCACATAAAATGCGTTCAAAAGGAATTACCGGAAAAATAGGCAGATGGATCTACAATTTCCTGACCAACAGAACCCAATGTAATAGTCAACAAAATAAAATCCAGCCCATCAACCGTGAAGAGCTCAGTCCCCCAGGGTACTGTGCTTGCTCCAGTACTTTTTCTCATCCTCATTTCGGACATAGACAAGAACACAACCTATAGCACTGTATCATCCTTTGCAGATGACACTAGGATCTTCATGAGAGTAGGCAACATAGAGGACACGGCGAACCTCCAGTCAGATGTAGATCAGGCCTTTCTATGGGCTACAGAAAATAATATGGTGTTTAACGAAGATAAGTTCCAGCTCATGCGCTATGGAAAAAATGAAAATATAAAAACGGAAACCACGTACAAAACTCAGGCAAATCATAACATAGAACGAAAAGGCAATGTAAAGGACCTGGGTGTACTCATGTCGGAAGACCTTACCTTTAAAGAACACAATAAAGTAGCCGTCACAACTGCAAGAAAAATGACAGGTTGGATAACAAGAACTTTTCACACTAGAGATGCTATACCGCTGATGATACTTTTCAAAACGCTTGTGCTCTCTAGAGTAGAGTACTGCTGCACAATGACAGCACCTTTCAAAGCTGGAGAAATTGCTGACCTGGAGAGCGTGCAGAGATCCTTTACTGCTAGAATCCACTCAGTAAAACATCTAAACTATTGGGACCGACTAAAGAGCCTAAATCTGTACTCCCTTGAGCGCAGGCGGGAGAGGTACATAATAATTTACACGTGGAAAATATTAGAGGGGCTGGTCCTAAACCTGCACACAGAAATAACATCACATGAGACCAGAAGACATGGCAGGATGTGCAGAATACCCCCGTTGAAAAACAGAGGTGCAACTGGTACTCTGAGAGAGAACTCTATCAACATCAGAGGTCCGAGACTGTTCAACACGCTTCCACTACACATAAGGGGCATAACTGGCCGACCCCTCACAGTGTTCAAGAGAGAACTGGATAAGCACCTCCAAAGGATACCTGATCAACCAGGCTGTGACTCATACGTCAGGCTGCGAGCAGCCGCGTCCAACAGCCTGGTTGATCAGTCCGGAAACCAGGAGGCCTGGTCGACGACCGGGCCGCGGGGACGCTAAGCCCCGGAAGCACCTCAAGGTAACCTCAAGGTAAGGTAACCTAGTTGTACTCACCTAGTTGCACTCGCCTAGATGTACTCCCCTAGTTGTACTCACCTAGTTGTACTCACCCAGTTGTACTCACCTAGTTGCACTCAGCTAGTTGTACTAGCCTAATTGTACTCCCCTAGTTGTACTCACCTAGTTGTACTCCCCTAGTTGTACTCACCTAGTTGTACTCGCCTAGTTGTACTCACCTAGTTGCACTAGCCTAGTTGTACTCACCTAGTTGTATTCACCTAGTTGTACTTACCTAGTTGTACTCGCCTAGTTGTACTCGCCTAGTTGTACTCTCCTAGTTGTACTCACCTAGTTGTACTAGCCTAGTTGTACTCCCCTAGTTGTACTCACCTAGTTGTACTCACCTAGTTGTACTCCCCTAGTTGTACTCACCTAGTTGTACTCGCCTAGTTGTACTCACCTAGTTGTACTCACCTAGTCGTACTTACCTAGTTGTACTCACCTAGTTGTACTCACGTAGCTGTTCTCACCTAGTTGTATTCGCCTAGTTGTACTCACCTAGTTGTACTAGCCTAGTTGTACTAGCCTAGTTGTACTCCCCTAGTTGTACTCACCTAGTTGTACTCGCCTAGTTGTACTCACCTAGTTGTACTCACCTAGTTGTATTCACCTAGTTGTACTCCCCTAGTTGTACTCGCCTAGTTGTACTCACCTTGTTGTACTCACCTAGTTGTACTCACCTAGTTGTACTCACCTAGTTGTACTCACTTAGTTGTACTCACCAAGTTGTACTCCCCTAGTTGTACTCACCTAGTTGTACTCACCTAGTTGTATTCGCCTAGTTGTACTCGCCTAGTTGTACTTACCTAGGTGTACTCACCTAGTTGTACTCACCTAGTCGTACTCACCCAGTCGTACTCGCCTAGTTGTACTCGCCTAGTTGTACTCACCTAGTTGTACTCACCTAGTTGTACTCTCCTAGTTGTACTCCCCTAGTTGTACTCACCTAGGTGTACTCACCAAGGTGTACTCACCTAGTTGTACTGGCCTAGTTGTACTCACCTAGTTGTACTCGCCTAGTTGTTCTCGCCTAGTTGTACTCACCCAGTTGCACTCACCTAGTTATTCTCACCTAGTTGTACTCACCCAGTTGTGCTCACCTAGTTGTACTCGCCTAGTTGTACTCACCTAGTTGCACTAGCCTAGTTGTACTCACCTAGTTGTATTCACCTAGTTGTACTCACCTAGTTGTACTAGCCTAATTGTACTCCCCTAGTTGTACTCCCCTAGTTGTACTCACCTAGTTGTACTCACCTAGTTGTTCTCCCCTAGTTGTACTCACCTAGTTGTACTCACCCAGTTGTACTCACCTAGTTGCACTCACCTAGTTGTACTCACCCAGTTGTGCTCACCTAGTTGTACTCACTTAGTTGTACTTACCTAGTTGTACTCGCCTAGTTGTACTCGCCTAGTTGTACTCGCCTAGTTGTACTCACCTAGTTGCACTAGCCTAGTTGTACTCACCTAGTTGTATTCACCTAGTTGTACTCACCTAGTTGTACTAGCCTAATTGTACTCCCCTAGTTGTACTCACCTAGTTGTACTCACCTAGTTGTACTCCCCTAGTTGTACTCACCTAGTTGTACTCACCCAGTTGTACTCACCTAGTTGCACTCACCTAGTTGTACTCACCCAGTTGTGCTCACCTAGTTGTACTCACTTAGTTGTACTTACCTAGTTGTACTCGCCTAGTTGTACTCGCCTAGTTGTACTCTCCTAGTTGTACTCACCTAGTTGTACTAGCCTAGTTGTACTCACCTAGCTGTACTCACCTAGTCGTACTCACCTAGTTGTACTCACGTAGCTGTTCTCACCTAGTTGTATTCGCCTAGTTGTACTCACCTAGTTGTACTCACGTAGCTGTTCTCACCTAGTTGTATTCGCCTAGTTGTACTCACCTAGTTGTACTAACCTAGTTGTACTCACCTAGTTGTACTCCCCTAGTTGTACTCACCTAGTTGTACTCGCCTAGTTGTACTCACCTAGTTGTATTCACCTAGTTGTACTCCCCTAGTTGTACTCGCCTAGTTGTACTCACCTAGTTGTACTCACCTAGTTCTACTTCCCCTAGTTGTACTCACCTAGTTGTACTCACCCAGTTGTACTCACCTAGTTGCACTCACCTAGTTGTACTCACCCAGTTGTGCTCACCTAGTTGTACTCACTTAGTTGTACTTACCTAGTTGTACTCGCCTAGTTGTACTCGCCTAGTTGTACTCGCCTAGTTGTACTCACCTAGTTGCACTAGCCTAGTTGTACTCCCCTAGTTGTACTCACCTAGTTGTACTCGCCTAGTTGTACTCACCTGGTTGTACTCACCTAGTTGTACTCACCTAGTTGTACTCACCTAGTTGTACTCACCTAGTTGTACTCACCTAGTTGTACTCACCTAGTTGTACTCACCTAGTTGTACTCCCCTAGTTGTACTCACCTAGTTGTACTCGCCTAGTTGTACTCACCTAGTTGTATTCACCTAGTTGTACTCACCTAGTTGTACTCACCTAGTTGTACTTCCCCTAGTTGTACTCACCTAGTTGTACTCACCTAGTTGTACTTCCCCTAGTTGTACTCACCTAGTTGTACTCCCCCTAGTTGTACTCACCTAGTTGTACTCACCTAGTTGTACTTCCCCTAGTTGTACTCACCTAGTTGTACTTCCCCTAGTTGTACTCACCTAGTTGTACTTCCCCTAGTTGTACTCACCTAGTTGTACTTCCCCTAGTTGTACTCACCTAGTTGTACTCCCCCTAGTTGTACTCACCTAGTTGTACTCCCCCTAGTTGTACTCACCTAGTTATACTTCCCCTAGTTGTACTCACCTGGTTGTGCTTGTCGGGGTTGAGCTCTGGCTCTTTGGTCAAAGAGGTAAAATGGTCCTTCTTGTGTGAATGTCTTAATAATAATAATAATAATAATAATAATAATAATAATAATACACAGAGAGACCACAATAACGTGGTATATCAATTGAACAAAACCATAAGGGCCTTCATGGGAGGTTCGAACTTAAGAACATAAGAACATAAGAACAAACGTAACTGCAGAAGGCCTATTGGCCCATACGAGGCAGCTCCTATTTATAACCATGTGCTGAGTGGTCCCAGACGTGTTGTAGTCAACTGTACTACAACGTCTTGAGGTTATCTTGAGGTTATCTTGAGATGATTTCGGGGCTTTTAGTGTCCCCGCGGCCCGGTCCTCGACCAGGCCTCCACCCCCAGGAAGCAGCCCGTGACAGCTGACTAACTCCCAGGTACCTATTTACTGCTAGGTAACAGGGGCATTCAGGGTGAAAGAAACTTTGCCCATTTGTTTCTGCCTCGTGCGGGAATCGAACCCGCGCCACAGAATTACGAGTCCTGCGCGCTATCCACCAGGCTACGAGGCCCCTCAACATGGTTCCAAATCGTGGTACACTTGACTAGAGCACGTCGGGGAACACTCGGCGAATAGGTTCGAACCCTAATCAAGGCCCTTGTGGAATTGTTCAAATAATAATAATTATAATAATACACAAAGACATCACACTAACGTGATATATATATATATATATATATATATATATATATATATATATATATATATATATATATATATATATATATGTATATATATATATATATATATATATATATATATATATATATATATATATATATATATATATATATATATATATATATGAAAATTAATTTGTGTATTTGAAGCTGGAGCATATGGTGGGTGAGCTACTTTACCCACACCAGAGAGCTTGGGGTTATATAGGAAACTTGGACTGTCTTCAGTACACGGGAGACATCTCCCGTCACGCAGGGTGCAGTCGCACCTCCACAGATGGCTCAAAAGGGCCACCATTTACGGGCTATTCATGCCCGTGCCACCTTTTGGGTGGCTTAATCTTCATCAATCATCAATCTGTCTTCAGTAGAAGCTTGTTCCCTGCTCACTCACTGTGTCAAGAAGGACCCGGGCTGTACTACTGGGAGCCTATATCCACATTTTTCCTTGTAGAGAACTTCCGAATGATTTATATATAAAAACTATTGGCTATGGATATATATATATATTCTCGTTCTTTACTGTTAATAAGTTTTGTTTTTGATAGTGAACCATAATACCTTAAATGAATCTCTTGATAGGCTGCGTGTGTGAGGAGTGGCGACGAGACGGGATTCCTGCACCAACTTGTTGCTGGTGGAGATGCACGTGTGGTGCTGCCTCCTGAAGACGACGGTGCTGGGGGCTGCACACTGCTGGGATTGGCAGCGGTGTTGGGCCATCACCACCTTGTGTCGCCCCTGGTGTCTGCTGGCGTCACTGTGGACGACCCTGGCCTTAACACCCGCACTCCTCTCCATATTGCTGCAGTTCATGGTCACCTAGACTTCGCGCGCGCTCTGCTGAAGGCTGGAGCCAATATTGAGGCCGCCAGCGCAGAGGATGATGGTATGTTGATGTTATCTTTTTATGCTACTGATACTTCAACCCGTCCTCTTAAAAATAACGTCACTTTTGGCCCGTATGCGCACTATGGCCAAATTTGGACGTAATTTGAAATGAAATCGACTCACAAAAGTGACGTACTCTTCCGTTTTCTGTTCGAGTCGTCCGGCCGACTCTGTAAGGTTAGAATAGGTGACTTTCAATTCACGTTTTTCATACCGTTTTGAAACTTTATGAGAATTTCGTGCCCACCTAACCTATCAGAGGACCCTTAACTTACTGATGTTGAAAAAAAAATCCCAAATTTATTTTCATTTTTTTTTCATTTTCAAATTACATCCAAATTCGGCTATACGGGCAAACGGCCAAAAGCGACGTTCTTTTTAAGAGGACAGGTTGTTCAGTGACCTAACGAGGCTAACAATAACGTCTTAACCGTTCAGCCAGTGATCATTTTATTTAAATATTTATCTGCAATACATTACTTGTTATATTGTTATTTTACGAACAAAAAAGGTAGATATAGCTTAGCAAAAATTTTGGTAAATACATGTAATAAAATTCACATTCGTAGATAAGATAGCTATAACTCTGTAATGCTCTGAACAACTCACTCACACGAGTAATATCATATACCACACGTCTCACACTCACGCTTTACTAAGGTTTATTCCCATTTTCTTTGGTGCACATTTAACCATAAAGAGCGGCTCTTCTAAGTAAAACTATAGTATTGAGAAAAACGAAACTCTTCTAAGCGTTTCCTCGGTAGCTTCCCTAAGTCATGACATTAAACCATGGGAGGTGAGACACTGGGATTTATTTATTGAAGCGTTAGTAACAAGACACCTGGTGTTGTTCTTTAACTATATCTTGCGCTTGTTAGGCCCCATTTAGATTATGCAGTTCAACTTTTTCTCCTAATATTTAAAGTGCAGCTTTTGAGTCTGTGTGTATGATTGAATTTTGAGTGTTTGGGGCAATCACATATGCGAATGCCTGTTGTATGGCAAACAGCTCAGTTTGGGTTGATGATACTAGTCCTCCCAGTCTCCAATATGCCTGTACGCTGGCCGTGCAAACAGCAGCACCAGCACTCTCATATTCTGTGTCCACCGATCCGTCTGTGAAGAAGTGGGTGACTCCTGCTACTGCTATGCTGCACATTTGCTTTTCTATGATGCGCCTTAGGGTTGTTGGATCATAGGCAGCCTTTTTCATCGGAAGACCTTCTATAGTATTACTATTTTGAAGATAGGCTCCTCCCACTGTGGCGGACAAGTGTAGTTTTTGATCCCCCTTTTTATCAAGAATCATTCTTTTTATTTGTTTAGGACTTCTCCGGCTCTGGCAGCCCAAGAAGTTGTTTTGGCCAAGTCATCTAGTTATCAGAAATAGTTATCTTACTGATAATCGTAGCTGTTCTTTGAGATATTCTTTCTTGAAGAGAGGGAAAACCCGTTTCCAGTCTTAGAATTTCAAGTCTGGTCCACACAAGGGCTCCCAAGACAGCTCTCATAGCATTGTTTTGTGCTTCTTCAAGCCTTTTCCACTGTTGGTGTGATAGACTTGTGAGTGAAGGTGCGGCATAGTCGATCACTGATCTGACTGCATGTACATAGTATGTGCGAAGGACTTGCAGATTGGCTCCTCCAGAGAGGGAGGTTAGTGACCTGAGGATTGCCGTCCGGGCCGCAGTTCTCTCTCTTAAGTGACCTCGCATTAAAATTTATCTGTGTCCAGGATTATTTCTAGATACTGACAAGTGTTCATCCAATGAATTGGTTGACCCTGTACTGTGAGTTTGATGTTGGGCTTCACTATTTTTATGGGCATGGTCTTTGAGGGGTTAAGCTTGATATCAATCTACTTTGCCTCTTTACTGATGCAGTCTAAGCATTTGGGTGCAAGGCGCTCCGCATCTCTTCCTTTTATGATGATGACAAAGTCGTCCGCGTAGTTTAGCAGCCTGCGGTGATGTGGGAGTTTCAGCCTCATTATTCATCCATTAAACAGTTGAAGAGAAGAGGGCTGAGAATACCTCCTTGCAGTGTACCATTTTCATGTCTTTTGTATTCAGAGACTGTGCCATGAAGTTTTACTCTTGCTTTTTTTTTTTTTTTTTTTTTTTTGAGATATATACAAGAGTTGTTACATTCTTGTACAGCCACTAGTACGCGTAGCGTTTCGGGCAAGTCCTTAATCCTATGGTCCCTGGAATACGATCCCCTGCCGCGAAGAATCGTTTTTTCATCCAAGTACACATTTTACTGTTGCGTTAAACAGAGGCTACAGTTAAGGAATTGCGCCCAGTAAATCCTCCCCGGCCAGGATACGAACCCATGACATAGCGCTCGCGGAACGCCAGGCGAGTGTCTTACCACTACACCACGGAGACTGTACTCCTTCTGTTTATGCTTCTTTGTTTATGAGACAGTTTATGGTCCAGGAGAGCAGGTTGCCTTTGACCTCTGTCGATAAGGATAAGGACTCTATGAGGATGTCGATGATTCTACCTCTGACGAAGGACCACGTAGTCGCAGCGGTGGTCGAGGTGACTCTTTCAGTACACAGAGAAATCACAGTAACGTGATATATCAATGAGAAAATCCACAAGTCTGGGACCACCAAGCACATAGGTTCGAATCCTCATCACGGCTCCTGTGGATTTTCTCATTGATATATCACGTTACTGTGATTTTCCGGAGCGAAGGGGATATTAATGCGGTATTAAGCGTATCAACATATAATTGAAGAAATCCACAAGGGCCGCGATGAGGATTCGAACCTACATCCGGGAGGATCCCAGACGCGCCTTAATCGACTGTGCCACGACATGGTAAAAGAATTGCAACCGGGAGTGCAACTGCCCTCACAGGAATCCAGCAGTCTCTCCAAGACACACACCAGGGTTTTACACAATTCCCCCGTGCCCCCGGGCTCCCTCAACAAGTTGTTCCACCTCAGCCCGCGTGCTTGAAAGAACGACATGGTAAAAGAATTGCAACCGGGAGTGCAACTGCCCTCACAGGAATCCAGCAGTCTCTCCAAGACACACACCAGGGTTTTACACAATTCCCCCCGTGCCCCCGGGCTCCCTCAACAAGTTGTTCCACCTCAGGCCGGGTGCTTGAAAGAACGACATGGTAAAAGAATTGCAACCGGGAGTGCAACTGCCCTCACAGGAATCCAGCAGTCTCTCCAAGACACACACCAGGGTTTTACACAATTCCCCCCGTGCCCCCGGGCTCCCTCAACAAGTTGTTCCACCTCAGGCCGGGTGCTTGAAAGAGGAGTAACCAGTGGCTTGTTCGTACCATATCGCAGTGGATCTTCCTTCTGCTACTTTGGCTCTGTGGCGACTTTTGATAGTTGTGAGTATTTTCTTCTTGATTTGCTCCTTAATCTGTGAAAAACTTGAAAATTGAAATTGAAATAAGTTTATTGAGGTAAAATACACACAAAGGGATGAGGTAGCTCAAGCTATTCTCACCCCGTTCAGTACATCGTGTTAATACATACATAGACACACATCACAAACAATAAACGTATTACCGAACATTCTGAGAGATAAAATTAAAAATACATTAAAAAAAAAAAAACTTTGAGGTATTTTAATCTGAACAACAGGTAGAGTAGTGGCAGTTTTTGGTAGTGAGTCTGCCTTTTCATTACCATCCATGCCAGTGTGACTTGATATCCAATTTAGGGTGATTGACAACCTTAGATTGGGTGTTTCGTTTCCTATATGTAGAATTTCTGTGAGTTGTATATTATCTCTGTGTTGGCTGGATAAGAATGCCTGGAGCGAAGATTTAGAGTCGGAATGAATGATGACATCATGTAAATTATTCTCAATTGCATAATTTATGGCTTCCTTCAGGGCATATAGTTCTGTTTGCAATGTTGAGCAGCCACTATTCATGCTCCAGTAAGCTTCATGGTTGGTAGTGTAAACTGCTGCCCCAGCAGAACCTCTTTCTTGATCAACTGATCCGTCTGTGAAGATGTGAGTCGTTGTAGGTCTTGTGATGCTCTCCATTTGTTGTTCTATGACTGCTTACGCTCTCTTGGTCGGTGGAGGACCTTCGTAGTAGAGAGTTGTTGTTGTTTTAGACTCAGCTACTCGGAACAAATAGTTTCAAGTAGCATGAGCTGTGGTTAGCCTATAAGTGGAGGCTCTTTGGAGCCATTAACTGTACCAATAGCTTATACTGGAGATCTGGGGATGGGGGCTGTGGACGCGCCAATCCAATCCAAGGCCATAGGGCTGGTCAGACCGGTGAATTGATGGGGTACACGTCACTCACAGCTGAGTGCCACAGGAGTCAGCAGGACTGTCGGCGGGGCTGGCCACAGTCCTGCTGGTCTAGGTGGAGATGTCCGATGTTACAAGAGGATTGGTTTCCTTATCGCAGTTCCCCGAAGTTCGTAGTCTGGTCGAATTTCCTTCTTCAAGGTGTCGTAGTCGCAGAGGTGGTCGAGGCATTCTTGAGGGACGACCATGCGAACGGTGGTAGAGAGGAAGTAAGGAACTAATAAAGAAAAGAGATTGAGGTGGGGAGCAGATAAGAGAAGAAGGTAATTTCTAGAAGGGTAAGGTGAAAGGTACGAATGATACAAATTGGAAGAATAGTACGAATGATAAGAGTGTGTAAGAGTGGGAAGAACAGAAAGGGAAAAGAATAAAGGACGCTAAGAAAAAGTAAAGGGGGTAACAAAAACGGGGTAGGCTTAAGTGAGGTCACGCTTGCTAAGAAGGTTAGAGTATTTAAATATGTACTGTTAAAGGGAAGAGCAACTTACAGCACCGCTCCTGTGCCAGGTAAGTCCACTACGGGCTCACCATAGCATGTGCTACTTGGAACGTTTTATACCAATATATATATATATATATATATATATATATATATATATATATATATATATATATATATATATATATATATATATATATATATATATATATATATATATATATATATATATACATATATATATATATATATATATATATATATATATATATATATATATATATATATATATATATATATATATATATATATACTTGCATAAACCACAAGTGAAGATTAACAATCTTTGGACAACACCCACCAGTGGGCCTCGAACCCAGAAAGCACAAATATATATATATATATATATATATATATATATATATATATATATATATATATATATATATATATATATATATTAGCATATTTTGGTAGCAGTCTTTCCTGTAGACATATATTATTAAATATGACCGAAAAAGTAAGATTAATAATTCTGACACGAATTTTCTCAATGTTTCGTACATTTCGCTTCACTGTTGGAGGTAAATCAAAAATCAATTCTCCAAAATTCATTTTTATTTCTAGTCTGACGCGACACGAGCGCGTTTCGTAAAACTTATTACATTTTCAAAGACTTTAGTTCACAAATACACAACTGAATAGAACTTACGCATCTCCGATTTTATATCTACATTTGAGTGAGGTGGTAGGGGTGATGTGGCATTAACACAAGACAGAACAAGATGTGGTATTAATAGGGTATTAATTTCATCAACACAAGACAGAACAAGAGTATTAATAGGGTATTAATTTCATCAACACAAGACAGAACACGAAACAATGGATATTGAATAGAAGTGTTTGTAGAAAGCCTATTGGTCCATATTTCTTGATGCTTCTATATTGGAGCGGAGTCTTGAGGTGGGTAGAATATAGTTGTGCAATAATTGGCTGTTGATTGCTGGTGTTGACTTCTTGATGTGTAGTGCCTCGCAAATGTCAAGCCGCCTGCTATCGCTGTATCTATCGATGATTTCTGTGTTGTATATATATGTATGTATATTTATATATATATATATATATATATATATATATATATATATATATATATATATATATATATATATATATATATATATATATATATAACTGAAAACTCACACCCCAGAAGTGACTCGAACCCATACTCCCACAACTGGTATGTACAGGGACGCCTTAATCCGCTTGACCATCACGACCGGACATAAGGAAGTGATAGCCGAGGCTATATGAACCACTTCCCCGCCGGCACTCGGATGGTAATCTTGGGCATAGCATTTTATCAAATCACCTCATTCTTTGGGGCACACGTGAGGAACACAAATGCAAACAAGCCTGAATGGTCCCCAGGACTATATACAACTGAAAACTCACACCCCAGAAGTGACTCGAACCCATACTCCCACAACTGGTATGTACAGGGACGCCTTAATCCGCTTGACCATCACGACCGGACATAAGGAAGTGATAGCCGAGGCTATATGAACCACTTCCCCGCCGGCACTCGGATGGTAATCTTGGGCATAGCATTTTATCAAATCACCTCATTCTTTGGGGCACACGTGAGGAACACAAATGCAAACAAGCCTGAATGGTCCCCAGGACTATATACAACTGAAAACTCACACCCCAGAAGTGACTCGAACCCATACTCCCACAACTGGTATGTACAGGGACGCCTTAATCCGCTTGACCATCACGACCGGACATAAGGAAGTGATAGCCGAGGCTATATGAACCACTTCCCCGCCGGCACTCGGATGGTAATCTTGGGCATAGCATTTTATCAAATCACCTCATTCTTTGGGGCACACGTGAGGAACACAAATGCAAACAAGCCTGAATGGTCCCCAGGACTATATACAACTGAAAACTCACACCCCAGAAGTGACTCGAACCCATACTCCCACAACTGGTATGTACAGGGACGCCTTAATCCGCTTGACCATCACGACCGGACATAAGGAAGTGATAGCCGAGGCTATATGAACCACTTCCCCGCCGGCACTCGGATGGTAATCTTGGGCATAGCATTTTATCAAATCACCTCATTCTTTGGGGCACACGTGAGGAACACAAATGCAAACAAGCCTGAATGGTCCCCAGGACTATATACAACTGAAAACTCACACCCCAGAAGTGACTCGAACCCATACTCCCACAACTGGTATGTACAGGGACGCCTTAATCCGCTTGACCATCACGACCGGACATAAGGAAGTGATAGCCGAGGCTATATGAACCACTTCCCCGCCGGCACTCGGATGGTAATCTTGGGCATAGCATTTTATCAAATCACCTCATTCTTTGGGGCACACGTGAGGAACACAAATGCAAACAAGCCTGAATGGTCCCCAGGACTATATACAACTGAAAACTCACACCCCAGAAGTGACTCGAACCCATACTCCCACAACTGGTATGTACAGGGACGCCTTAATCCGCTTGACCATCACGACCGGACATAAGGAAGTGATAGCCGAGGCTATATGAACCACTTCCCCGCCGGCACTCGGATGGTAATCTTGGGCATAGCATTTTATCAAATCACCTCATTCTTTGGGGCACACGTGAGGAACACAAATGCAAACAAGCCTGAATGGTCCCCAGGACTATATACAACTGAAAACTCACACCCCAGAAGTGACTCGAACCCATACTCCCACAACTGGTATGTACAGGGACGCCTTAATCCGCTTGACCATCACGACCGGACATAAGGAAGTGATAGCCGAGGCTATATGAACCACTTCCCCGCCGGCACTCGGATGGTAATCTTGGGCATAGCATTTTATCAAATCACCTCATTCTTTGGGGCACACGTGAGGAACACAAGATTACCATCCGAGTGCCGGCGGGGAAGTGGTTCATATAGCCTCGGCTATCACTTCCTTATGTCCGGTCGTGATGGTCAAGCGGATTAAGGCGTCCCTGTACATACCAGTTGTGGGAGTATGGGTTCGAGTCACTTCTGGGGTGTGAGTTTTCAGTTGTATATAGTCCTGGGGACCATTCAGGCTTGTTTGCATTTGTGTTCCTCACGTGTGCCCCAAAGAATGAGGTGATTTGATAAAATGCTATGCCCAAGATTACCATCCGAGTGCCGGCGGGGAAGTGGTTCATATAGCCTCGGCTATCACTTCCTTATGTCCGGTCGTGATGGTCAAGCGGATTAAGGCGTCCCTGTACATACCAGTTGTGGGAGTATGGGTTCGAGTCACTTCTGGGGTGTGAGTTTTCAGTTGTATATAGTCCTGGGGACCATTCAGGCTTGTTTGCATTTGTGTTCCTCACGTGTGCCCCAAAGAATGAGGTGATTTGATAAAATGCTATGCCCAAGATTACCATCCGAGTGCCGGCGGGGAAGTGGTTCATATAGCCTCGGCTATCACTTCCTTATGTCCGGTCGTGATGGTCAAGCGGATTAAGGCGTCCCTGTACATACCAGTTGTGGGAGTATGGGTTCGAGTCACTTCTGGGGTGTGAGTTTTCAGTTGTATATAGTCCTGGGGACCATTCAGGCTTGTTTGCATTTGTGTTCCTCACGTGTGCCCCAAAGAATGAGGTGATTTGATAAAATGCTATGCCCAAGATTACCATCCGAGTGCCGGCGGGGAAGTGGTTCATATAGCCTCGGCTATCACTTCCTTATGTCCGGTCGTGATGGTCAAGCGGATTAAGGCGTCCCTGTACATACCAGTTGTGGGAGTATGGGTTCGAGTCACTTCTGGGGTGTGAGTTTTCAGTTGTATATAGTCCTGGGGACCATTCAGGCTTGTTTGCATATATATATATGCGAACAAGCCTGAATGGTCCCCAGCACTATATGCGAATGAAAACTCACACCCCAGAAGTGACTCGAACCCATACTCCCAGAAGCAACGCAACTGGTAACTACAGGGCGCCTTAATCCGCTTGACCATCACGGCCGTCAAAAGGAAGTGATAGCCGAGGCTATTTGAGCCACTTCCCCGACGGCAACTCGGATGGTAATCTTGGGCATAGCATTTCACCAAATCACCTCATTCTTTGGGGCACACGTGAGGAACACAAATGCGAACAAGCCTGAATGGTCCCCAGGACTATATGCGAATGAAAACTCACACCCCAGAAGTGACTCGAACCCATACTCCCAGAAGTAACGCAACTGGTAACTACAGGGCGCCTTAATCCGCTTGACCATCACGGCCGTCAAAAGGAAGTGATAGCCGAGGCTATTTGAGCCACTTCCCCGACGGCAACTCAGATGGTAATCTTGGGCATAGCATTTCACCAAATCACCTCATTCTTTGGGGCACACGTGAGGAACACAAATGCGAACAAGCCTGAATGGTCCCCAGGACTATATGCGAATGAAAACTCACACCCCAGAAGTGACTCGAACCCATACTCCCAGAAGCAACGCAACTGGTAACTACAGGGCGCCTTAATCCGCTTGACCATCACGGCCGTCAAAAGGAAGTGATAGCCGAGGCTATTTGAGCCACTTCCCCGACGGCAACTCGGATGGTAATCTTGGGCATAGCATTTCACCAAATCACCTCATTCTTTGGGGCACACGTGAGGAACACAAATGCGAACAAGCCTGAATGGTCCCCAGGACTATATGCGAATGAAAACTCACACCCCAGAAGTGACTCGAACCCAAACTCCCAGAAGCAACGCAACTGGTAACTACAGGGCGCCTTAATCCGCTTGACCATCACGGCCGTCAAAAGGAAGTGATAGCCGAGGCTATTTGAGCCACTTCCCCGACGGCAACTCGGATGGTAATCTTGGGCATAGCATTTCACCAAATCACCTCATTCTTTGGGGCACACGTGAGGAACACAAATGCGAACAAGCCTGAATGGTCCCCAGGACTATATGCGAATGAAAACTCACACCCCAGAAGTGACTCGAACCCATACTCCCAGAAGCAACGCAACTGGTAACTACAGGGCGCCTTAATCCGCTTGACCATCACGGCCGTCAAAAGGAAGTGATAGCCGAGGCTATTTGAGCCACTTCCCCGACGGCAACTCGGATGGTAATCTTGGGCATAGCATTTCACCAAATCACCTCATTCTTTGGGGCACACGTGAGGAACACAAATGCGAACAAGCCTGAATGGTCCCCAGGACTATATGCGAATGAAAACTCACACCCCAGAAGTGACTCGAACCCATACTCCCAGAAGCAACGCAACTGGTAACTACAGGGCGCCTTAATCCGCTTGACCATCACGGCCGTCAAAAGGAAGTGATAGCCGAGGCTATTTGAGCCACTTCCCCGACGGCAACTCGGATGGTAATCTTGGGCATAGCATTTCACCAAATCACCTCATTCTTTGGGGCACACGTGAGGAACACAAATGCGAACAAGCCTGAATGGTCCCCAGGACTATATGCGAATGAAAACTTAATGGTCAAGCGGATTAAGGCGCCCTGTAGTTACCAGTTGCGTTGCTTCTGGGAGTATGGGTTCGAGTCACTTCTGGGGTGTGAGTTTTCATTCGCATATAGTCCTGGGGACCATTCAGGCTTGTTCGCATTTGTGTTCCTCACGTGTGCCCCAAAGAATGAGGTGATTTGGTGAAATGCTATGCCCAAGATTACCATCCGAGTTGCCGTCGGGGAAGTGGCTCAAATAGCCTCGGCTATCACTTCCTTTTGACGGCCGTGATGGTCAAGCGGATTAAGGCGCCCTGTAGTTACCAGTTGCGTTGCTTCTGGGAGTATGGGTTCGAGTCACTTCTGGGGTGTGAGTTTTCATTCGCATATAGTCCTGGGGACCATTCAGGCTTGTTCGCATTTGTGTTCCTCACGTGTGCCCCAAAGAATGAGGTGATTTGGTGAAATGCTATGCCCAAGATTACCATCCGAGTTGCCGTCGGGGAAGTGGCTCAAATAGCCTCGGCTATCACTTCCTTTTGACGGCCGTGATGGTCAAGCGGATTAAGGCGCCCTGTAGTTACCAGTTGCGTTGCTTCTGGGAGTATGGGTTCGAGTCACTTCTGGGGTGTGAGTTTTCATTCGCATATAGTCCTGGGGACCATTCAGGCTTGTTCGCATTTGTGTTCCTCACGTGTGCCCCAAAGAATGAGGTGATTTGGTGAAATGCTATGCCCAAGATTACCATCCGAGTTGCCGTTGGGGAAGTGGCTCAATATAGCCTCGGCTATCACTTCCTTTTGACGGCCGTGATGGTCAAGCGGATTAAGGCGCCCTGTAGTTACCAGTTGCGTTGCTTCTGGGAGTATGGGTTCGAGTCACTTCTGGGGTGTGAGTTTTCATTCGCATATAGTCCTGGGGACCATTCAGGCTTGTTCGCATTTGTGTTCCTCACGTGTGCCCCAAAGAATGAGGTGATTTGGTGAAATGCTATGCCCAAGATTACCATCCGAGTTGCCGTCGGGGAAGTGGCTCAAATAGCCTCGGCTATCACTTCCTTTTGACGGCCGTGATGGTCAAGCGGATTAAGGCGCCCTGTAGTTACCAGTTGCGTTGCTTCTGGGAGTATGGGTTCGAGTCACTTCTGGGGTGTGAGTTTTCATTCGCATATAGTCCTGGGGACCATTCAGGCTTGTTCGCATTTGTGTTCCTCACGTGTGCCCCAAAGAATGAGGTGATTTGGTGAAATGCTATGCCCAAGATTACCATCCGAGTTGCCGTCGGGGAAGTGGCTCAAATAGCCTCGGCTATCACTTCCTTTTGACGGCCGTGATGGTCAAGCGGATTAAGGCGCCCTGTAGTTACCAGTTGCGTTGCTTCTGGGAGTATGGGTTCGAGTCACTTCTGGGGTGTGAGTTTTCATTCGCATATAGTCCTGGGGACCATTCAGGCTTGTTCGCATTTGTGTTCCTCACGTGTGCCCCAAAGAATGAGGTGATTTGGTGAAATGCTATGCCCAAGATTACCATCCGAGTTGCCGTCGGGGAAGTGGCTCAAATAGCCTCGGCTATCACTTCCTTTTGACGGCCGTGATGGTCAAGCGGATTAAGGCGCCCTGTAGTTACCAGTTGCGTTGCTTCTGGGAGTATGGGTTCGAGTCACTTCTGGGGTGTGAGTTTTCATTCGCATATAGTCCTGGGGACCATTCAGGCTTGTTCGCATTTGTGTTCCTCACGTGTGCCCCAAAGAATGAGGTGATTTGGTGAAATGCTATGCCCAAGATTACCATCCGAGTTGCCGTCGGGGAAGTGGCTCAAATAGCCTCGGCTATCACTTCCTTTTGACGGCCGTGATGGTCAAGCGGATTAAGGCGCCCTGTAGTTACCAGTTGCGTTGCTTCTGGGAGTATGGGTTCGAGTCACTTCTGGGGTGTGAGTTTTCATTCATATATATATATATATATATATATATATATATATATATATATATATATGTCGTACCTAGTAGCCGGAACGCACTTTTCGGCCTACTATGGAAGGCCCGATTTGCCTAATAAGCAAAGTTTTCCTGAATTAATATATTTTCTCTAATTTTTTCTTATGAAATGATAAAGCTACCCATTTCATTATGTATGAGGTCAATTTTTTTTTATTGGAGTTAAAATTAACGTAGATATATGACCGAACCTAACCAACCCTACCTAACCTAACCTAACCTATCTTTACAGGTTAGGTTAGGTTAGGTGGCCAAAAAAAGTTAGGCTAGGTTAGGTTAGGTAGGTTAGGTTGTCGAAAAACAATTAATTCATGAAAACTTGGCTTATTAGGCAAATCGGGCCTTGCATAGTAGGCTGAGAAGTGCGTTCTGGCTATTAGGTACGACATACTGGCAGCAGGGTTTCTTTTATGCATGTCTCATTGAATATGACAGCATATTCCGTATTTACTATTTTCTGATTTAGGGCTTCTATCCCTCTTACTAATGCTCCTGCATCAGGGTTCAGCTGGAAGAGGAGTTCACCAAAAGTCATGTTGTTTTTAGGTGAAGAAAAGAATTGAATAACTGAAGAATATATTACACTAATTACAAAATCGCACAACGTTTCGAACCTCCATGGTTCATTCTCAAGTGAAAAGAAATTATAGATTAACCAGAATGGGGTCAGGTGATAACCAAGTACAATAAAGGAAAAGACAAGGGGATATATTGGAAATAAATAGGGGATAAATGGGGGTACGAAGCACATACAATATGTGTGCTTCGTCCCCCCATTTATCCCCTATTTAGTTATTAAATAGTACTAGTATAAATTAACGAGTTCTGTAATTTCTTTTCCTCCACAGATCTCCAGTATCTTGATACTGGTAATGGCTTAAAAGGGTCACCACTTACGGGCTATTCATGCCCGTGCCACCTTTTGGGTGGCTTAATCTTCATCAATCAATCAATTTCTTTTCACTTGGTTTGTGGCACACACACTAACACAAGACTGTTAGTGTTACTAATGTGTTGTAGAGCTTTGTGAAGTGTGAAACAAAAGTTATTAAAATCTATTCTACTAGCTGTGGAACATAGCTCTGTCTGAGTCTCTCTCTCTCGCTCCCCTCTCTCTTCCCCTTTCTTCTTGCCCTCTCTCACCTCTTTTCTTTCCTCTTCTGTTCTCCTCACCATTCAAGGAATGAGAGATCAATTGCAAAACACCTCCTGGAGGTTATCTTGAGGTTATCTTGAGATGATTTCGGGGCTTTAGTGTCCCCGCGGCCCGGTCCTCGACCAGGCCTCCACCCCCAGGAAGCAGCCCGTGACAGCTGACTAACACCCAGGTACCTATTTACTGCTAGGTAACAGGGGCATTCAGGGTGAAAGAAACTTTGCCCATTTGTTTCTGCCTCGTGCGGGAATCGAACCCGCGCCACAGAATTACGAGTCCTGCGCGCTATCCACCAGGCTACGAGGCCCCCTCCACCAGGCTACGAGGCCCCCTCGTGGAGGGAGTTATTAGAATATCAAGACATGGAAGTTTCATGGGAAACTTCAAAGAGGTCATCACTGAGTTTGTTCAGAAATATATGTCAAGAAAAAGAGAAAAAAAAAGACAGAGAACTAAGTGGATGATACAAGCAGTTATAAGAGCTCTAGTAACTAAGTGGAGCCTCTGGAGCAGACATTAATCCACAAGGAACAACATAGATTATGAGATATACAGCAGGGCCTTAAATTCAGCCACCCAGGGAATCAGGGGCCAGATTCACGAAAGCACTTACGCAAGCACTTACGAACGTGTACATCTTTCCTCAATTTTTGACGGCTTTCGTCACATTTATTAAACAATTTATAAGCATGAAAACTTCCCATTCAACTGTTGTTATTGTTATAAACAGCCTCCTGGTGCTTCTGAGCTCATTAACTGTTTAATAATTGTAAACAAAGCCGCCAAAGATTGAGAAAAGATGGACAGGTTCGTAAGTGTTTGCGTAAGTGCTTTCGTGAATCTGGCCCCAGGTCAGCCAATGGAAACTACGGAAGAAAACTTACTCGACACAAAAAGGAACGAAAGAGTCTTTCTATGTCTATATATATAAACATAGTCTTTCTATGTCTATATATATAAACATAGTCTTTCTATGTCTATATAAACCAAAACAAAAGACTCGGTCGGTCCCCTAAAAAGCGAGACCAAACAAATTATAATTGATGACAAAAGGATAACACTCTGAATGAACACTTTTTTTTTTTTTTGAGATATATACAAGAGTTGTTACATTCTTGTACAGCCACTAGTACGCGTAGCGTTTCGGGCAGGTCCTTAATCCTATGGTCCCTGGAATACGATCCCCGCCGCGAAGAATCGTTGTTACATCCAAGTACACATTTTACTGTTGCGTTAAACAGAGGCTACAGTTAAGGAATTGCGCCCAGTAAATCCTCCATGGCCAGGATACGAACCCATGACATAGCGCTCGCGGAACGCCAGGCGAGTGTCTTACCACTACACCACGGAGACTGACCACTTTTCATCAGTGGTCACACAAGAGAGTGTCGACAACTTGGCAATACCCACACAGGTGTTTGATGCAGGTGGAGAGAATGAATTAAGGCATGTCACCACAACATGCGGTATAATCAGGGAAACCATTGACAAACTGAAAGTTTCAAAAGCCTCAGATATGGTCGGAATTCAATGCAGAGTCGTTAAGGAACTTACAATAGAACTATGTCTACCACTGAAATGCCTTTCCAGAAAATCTCTGAACTCAGGAATAGTTCCCCCTTGACTGGAAATAGTAATAATAACAATAATAATTTATTGTGTCGGGGGACAGGCAGCCAGAGTATATTCATAAACATTAGGCTTATGTCAAGGTCCCCCCCCCCCCCTCCCCTGCCCAGGAGGCAACCCCACAACAACTTACTGTCAACTTGTAATAAGTGCATTGCTAAGTGCTTAGTGCATTAAGTGCATTGTGTAAGTGCAGCTTGTAAGTAAGTACAAAATTGCTAGGTGAACAGAGGCATTAGGCGATAGGAAATGCAGCCAACCATTTCTGTCTCGCCCGGGATTCGATCCCGGAATTCTCAATTGTGAGTCGAGAACGCACCCCACTGTACTATCGGGACGTTATACAAACGTTACCGATATTTTCAAGAAATGCAGACAGAGCTCATAAGGAAATTACGGTGCGATCAGTTGCTGTTCTTGTTGTTGTTTTAGATTTAGCTACTCAGAACGAATTGAAATTGAAATTGAAATAAGTTTATTGAGGTAAAATACACACAAAGGGATGAGGTAGCTCAAGCTATTCTCACCCCGTTCAGTACAACGTGTTAATATATACATAGACACACATCACAAACAATAAACATATTACCAAACATTCTGAGAGGTAAACATATACATTTCCTCCTTCACAAGTAGTATGTTATCAGACGTACACACAAATACTTTTATGACCGAGGTATACTGTATAGACAATTTGCAAGACACCTGCAGATAATTCAACAAAATATTACAATCTTGGTGCAAAATTCTTATATCTCTCAAGAATATCATCAACCTTTCCGTTGTGACACATCCAGGCTATTTGTTCAGGAACAGTCCTTATCTCAGTGTTTCTATATACATTAATCAACGGACAATCAAGAACATAATGGGCCAGGGTGTGAGACCTTAACATACCACATAGTTTACACTTCGCGTCATTATCATGAACATCTATCCCAACTCAGAACGAAGTGTTCATGTAGCACGGGCTATGGTGAGCCCGTGGTGTGTGCGATCAGTGTTACCCTCGTAGCCTGGTGGATAGCGCGCAGAACTCGTAATTCTGTGGCGCGGGTTCGATTCCCGCACGAGGCAGAAACAAATGGGCAAAGTTTCTTTCACCCTAAGTGCCCCTGTTACCTAGCAGTAAATAGGTACCTGGGAGTTAGTCAGCTGTCACGGGCTGCTTCCTGGGGGTGGAGGCCTGGTCAAGGACCGGGCCGCGGGGACACTAAAGCCCCGAAATCATCTCAAGATAACCTCAAGATAACCTACCCTTCACATTTACACGCCCACAGGGAGACTCCTGAGGGAGGGCATCAGTCACCACCTCGCCGTGAACAATCTAATAAAATCAACGTAACATGGATATTTACACGTTTATTTATTTATTGATTTACAATGCAACGAGCGTTACAGCCCCGCTCCTGTGCCACGTAAGTCCATCACGGGCTCACCATAGCCCGTGCTACTTGGAGTTTTTTGTTCTGAGTAGCTGAATCTAAAACAACACAACCCGTTCTCGCAAATTTAATAAGTCAATATTGACTTATTAAATATGTGCATAGGTGACATACTTAACATAATAGTTTCCCTTGAACAGCTTCATAGAAAACACCGACCTTACCTAACCTACTTAGTATGTTAAGATAAGCATCTTATTGCTTCGTAATTACAATTATTACCTAACCTATAATAGGTATAGGTTAAGTAATAATTGTAATTACGAAGCTATAAGATGCTTATCTTAAGATACTAACAAGGTTAGGTAAGGTCGGTGTTTTCTATGAATCTTTTTAGGGGTATCTATTATGTTTAGTATATCACCTATGCACGTAGTTAATAAGTCAATATTGACTTTACGAATTTGCGAGAACGGGTTGAAATAAATCCTGCGAGCAAACCTGCTTGGAAGCGGTAACCAGCTATTCAGACAAAGGACTTCCAGTAGACGTAGTATACATTGAATTTGTTACAACTTTTGATAAGGTACGACATGAAAGACTAGCAAGGAATTTATAAGCAAACGGAATAAGTGGAAAAATTGTTGAGTTGATAAACAGTGGTTAAAACAAAGAGTCATCCTTAAAGGAAATAAGTTTGACTGGGGAAATGTGTTAAGCGAGGTACCGGAAGGTTCCAATTTGGGGCCAAGCCTCTTTGTCATATGCTGGTTAGCATTGTAAATGTGTGGCCACGTCTGTGGTAGAAAATAATAATAAAAAAAAAAAAACATCAATGATGTTAGATAAGGATATTACAGTTAAGCCACATCATAAGATTTGCAAATTATATTAAGATTTATGGTAGAGTGGGAAGTGATAAGGAAAATGAGGCTATACAAAGATCCACATGAACTTCACAAATGGTGGGAGCCGGTCGGCCGAGCGGACAGCACGCTGGACTTGTGATCCTGTGGTCCTGGGTTCGATCCCAGGCGCCGGCGAGAAACAATGGGCAGAGTTTCTTTCACCCTATGCCTCTGTTACCTAGCAGTAAAATAGGTACCTGGGTGTTAGTCAGCTGTCACGGGCTGCTTCCTGGGGGTGGAGGCCTGGTCGAGGACCGGGCCGCGGGGACACTAAAAAAAAAAGCCCCGAAATCATCTCAAGATAACCTCAAGAAGATGGTTGGAAGACAGGCAAATGATTTTTAATATCGACTAAGTGCGAGACCTTATCTGCGGGGTATAACAACCCACGTCACAACTACCAAATCAACAACACTAGCTTGCAGCAGATAAATGAACAAATGTACCTTGGAATCAGAATGTACCAATCACTAAAAGTTGCACAACAGGTTTGAGTTGAAGTTAAAAAAAAAAAACTAAATCCTAAGAATAGTCAAACGAAATTTTGACTTCAAGGAAATGAAAGTAGTTATTCAGCTGTATGTCTGGACTTGGACTGTTGCATGCAAGCATGGAGACTTCATTTTCTGAAAGAAAGATGGTAGCAGTCTCCGTGGTGTAGTGGTAAGACACTCGCCTGGCGTTCCGCGAGCGCTATGTCATGGGTTCGTATCCTGGCCGGGGAGGATTTACTGGGCGCAATTCCTTAACTGTAGCCTCTGTTTAACGCAACAGTAAAATGTGTACTTGGATGAAAAAACGATTCTTCGCGGCAGGGGATCGTATTCCAGGGACCATAGGATTAAGGACTTGCCCGAAACGCTACGCGTACTAGTGGCTCTACAAGAATGTAACAACTCTTGTATATATCTCAAAAAAAAAAAAAAAAAAAATGTATCAGCTTTGGAGAGAGTTCAGTGCTGTGCAACAAAATTCATATCTGTACTCAGTCGTCTCTCATAACAGGAACAGTTGAGGTCCTCAAGGCTGACAACCAGAGATAACAAGGCGGATCTCATCAAAAATACTGAACAATTTGGAGGATATTGGTCCAGACCACTTCTTCAAAAGGTCAGATGTAACATGAACAAGGATCAATGGGTTGAAGCTCAACAAGTTACAATGTAGAACAGAGAACAGAAGATGCTTTTTCACCCATAGCGTTGTTACATGTACAACTGCTTACTTGCCAAAACCGTAAATGCCAAACGCTGCTGAATTTCAAATTCTAGCTTGGTAGAATTATCAGAACAAATCAGGTGACCTTCGACAAGCCGCCGGCTTCCTGTTCTCTCGAGACCGATAGAGACATGGTGACCCACAGTAGTGTAAAATGAGACGACGACGTGCATTTCTCATTTTCTTTGAGCTGGACGCCTTTGTTTCCCGAAAGGTCGACTGAACGTTGAAGCTCTGTTTAAATTTTCTGTGAATGACGTCAACTGGTTGTAATCTTCCCAAAATTTTTAATTAATTTTATTCCAAAAGTAATTTCCAGTCATATATTTTCAGTTTAGTTTTCCTAGTCCTGCAATATTGTTCAGTGACTATTCAAAGGTTAGGTTAGGTTAGGTTAGGTTAGGTTAGGTTAGGTTAGGTTAGGTTAGGTTAGGTTAGGTTAGGTTAGGTTATATGTTTGTACCAAAAACAATTTGCATGTTAACGGTTATTTATTTGTATCAAATATTTTTGTCGTTGCCTAGTTAAAGACTGAACATAAGAATGTAGGATACTGCAAATCTATTGGCCCATATATCACAGGCGGTATTAGTGACCCAGGTATGGGTCGGTCACTGTCTCCCCTGATATTAGTGACCCAGGCATGGGTCGGTCATTGCCTCCCCTAATATTAGTGACCCAGGCATGGGTCGGTCATTGCCTCCCCTGATATTAGTGACCCAGGCATGGGTCGGTCACTGTCTCCCCTGTTATTAGTGACCCAGGTATGGGTCGGTCATTGCCTCCCCTGATATTAGTGACCCAGGTATGGGTCGGTCATTGTCTCCCCTGATATTAGTGACCCAGGTATGGGTCGGTCATTGTCTCCCCTGATATTAGTGACCCAGGTATGGGTCGGTCATTGCCTCCCCTGATATTAGTGACCCAGGTATGGGTCGGTCATTGCCTCCCCTGATATTAGTGACCCAGGTATGGGTCGGTCATTGTCTCCCCTGATATTAGTGACCCAGGTATGGGTCGGTCATTGTCTCCCCTGATATTAGTGACCCAGGTATGGGTCGGTCACTGTCTCCCCTGTTATTAGTGACCCAGGTATGGGTCGGTCATTGCCTCCCCTGATATTAGTGACCCAGGCATGGGTCTGTCATTGCCTCCCCTGTTATTAGTGACCCAGGTATGGGTCGGTCACTGCCTCCCCTGATATTAGTGACCCAGGCATGGGTCTGTCATTGTCTCCCCTGATATTAGTGACCCAGGCATGGGTCTGTCATTGTCTCCCCTGATATTAGTGACCCAGGCATGGGTCGGTCATTGTCTCCCCTGATATTAGTGACCCGCTTATGGGTCAAATCCATCCTATGCATTACACAATCAATCAAGTACACCTTATCATCTCACTCATAATAAGCATCTGAGAATAAAGGACATTGCAAAAGGTCTTTTGGCAGTCGCGTATGTAGGGTATGACAATTATGGCAACGTGCCCTGGGCGCCACCAGTGGCATATTTTGGGTATGGCAACGTGCCCTGGGCCCCACTTGAAGGGAGCGCCACTGAGCATTAAATTCTATTAAAGTCAGATAAGCTATCTTCGGAGAATGAAAGGAGAATTTTCTGCAGGTGTATAATCTGTCTTCAGTATTGAGATGAGAGCATCTTCCCAAATCTTCGTATTGAAATTCAGATAATGCTAACCATCGCGGTTTCCATCCCCCAGCGGTGAGAGATCATTCAGCAAATTAAAACAAATACTTTCGTATCTGAGAGCCTCCCTGGGTCAAGGTAGACTGTGATCTTCCTCTGCTATGTGTAGATAGAGATGAAACTGAACAAAACCCGGACTTTGACCACATCATTGACCAATTTGCATCAGTGAGAGCAAGGATGGTGCAGTTGTAATTTTCATGTGTCATAATTTGATTAACGAACTTAATTGATTAACGAACTTAATTGGTATTATTGAGCTGAATATATTTTCAAGTTGTGAGAGATGGGTGTCAGATGTTTGGACAGGAGCACAATTTTAATGTTAGCAATAGCCGCTATTTTCAATTGATATGTGTCTGCCTATTAGTTACCATACTTAACTACATCTATTTATATCCATTCTATGTGAATTAAGAGAAACCGCTGAAGGCTTACTGGTCTCTATTCACATTCACCCTGATCTCTTTGGTATATATACTCAATCAATCAAAGCAGCAACAAATATTGACTTATTACCAACCCATCCTCCGAATTGACAGTACGATTTAATACTAAGTGTAATAAGTACACTTTCTTACTGTAATAAGCAGTGCATAATTGCACTTATGGGGCTGTTACATTGACCCAACTCCCTCCCCCGCTTTAATAATTCTCGTTTTCTGTTAATTTCCACGCTAGCAAATTGGACATGACCCATCAAAATCTCCAACATAGCAGTAAATATATATTAATTACAATATATAGTTCTGAAAACATTCTTTTAATTTTAAATTTAATTTAATTTTTTAAAAATTAAATTTTAATTTTTTTTTAATTTTTTTAAATTTTAAATTTTAAATTTTTAAATTTTTAAATTTTAAATTTTTTTTAAATTTTAAATTTTAAATTTAAAAAAAAATTAAATTTTAAATTTAATTTTTAATTTAATTTAAAAAGTTACAATGCTTCTAATATTCCTGTTCGATCATGACTCTCTGCTAGAGGTGATGCTCACATTACAATCACATTAGCACCCAAGTGCAAAATTTTTATCCCCCCAATGTTGTATATTTCTAACCTTTCCAATTATATTTTTTCTGTAATTCTTCATCTTAGCCATACGTAATAATTATGCAAGCAAGATGTTTAAACTCTTCAGTTCTTAAAAGATGAGATTTTAATTACACCAATACATTACTCGGGCCACATTGTATATCATTGCGGCATTTCCTAAGCCATATTAGGATGTATTAACACTAGCCTACCCTAACCTATCCTAATTACAGTATCTTATGCACAGTAATATATATTAAGATATATTAACACTAGCCTACCCCAACCTATCCTAATTACTTTAAACACAATAATATATATGGACAATAATACAGGTAGTTTGAAGGGTAGGGAAGGGTGTGGTGGTTGCTCATGCTAGAAGTTTTGGTCTGAGGTCGGGCTCGAAATAACATGGGAAAATAAGATAATAATCACAATAACACAACACTATAGGGTTGCCTAGGGAACACATATTTTTCTAAAATTTTCTATTATTATTTTTTATTTTCCTGTGATTTGCCCCCTTAAAGATCAGGAAAGATTATTTTAGAAGACGAATCTATAGGATGACTAGAGTTCCTAATATGCCGGAACAGAGAATTGTTAATGTCTGCAGACTGAACACTTCTTTTGTGTTAAGTTATTATGTGTACAACCAATTTCACCAAAATATTAGAGAGGACAAGAGAACTAGGAAATAGAGTAGACACCAGCAGCATTGGAAGCAGGAGTGTAAACCATATTATTACGAACTATGTCGGTGTCTCGAAATAAAAGTTGTGCTGAGTCTTTCCTTCATATCTCAACTTAAAAATATCACTAATACCCCTCGTCTATAACTCGCCTTTAGCAAACCAACAAACAACTTCGTTTTGCTTTTCATTTCGGGAACCAGTCCTGCCGGGCAAATACAGCCTACCTCTGTCGTCACCCTTTGCTCAACAGCAGCACCAGGTATCATGGTTGACTGTTCACTACTATTGCCAATGTTCGGTATGAGAAAGTGTATTTTGGAAATAATATCCACTGTATTGACTGGTAATAGACTAATGAGTATGAACCGGCATTTGTCTCGCTCTCTCCGATACATCTGGTAAGGATGATTTTGACTGAAGAGAAACAGATATTAAATTCAATTACTATTTTTGAGCGTGTTTTAAGAATACTTCTATTGTGAAAGTTATATATTGTTACACGAATGCTGGTTATATTAACGGGAATTCATCATAATTTTAATTATTATGTTTTAACAAAAAATGTTTAAAACCAATGTATTATTCATTTCTAAGAATAAAACTTCTTGTTCCAAGTACTGAAACTTGCCCCTAAGTTTCAGAATCATTAAATAACATAAAACTCTGAGAATAATAGAAGTGAAGGAATCCTTGTGGGCTTGTACAACACTTCTTGTTAACTTCAACACTCACATTCAACACAGCCAAAAAAGTAGCTAAAACAGTTTTAAACATACTTTAAAAGATGAAATATTACGTCCCCAAACTATGCCCTTCTCACACTATATCCCTATCTAACTTACGGTATTTGTGCATAGGGATTACCCATCACAACCTACCTCCAGCCCATCATCACCCGGGAAAAATCAGCTAACAGAACTAAAACATACTCAGTCTTCAGGCTTCATACAGCCCCTCTGTTTACTAGTTGTGTTTTTGCGGGGGTTGAGCTTTGCTCTTTCGGCCCGCCTCTCAACTGTCAATCAACTGACAACTAACTTTTTTTTTTTTTTTTTTTTTCGCACCACACACACACACACCCCAGGAAGCAGTCCGTGACAGCTGACTAACTCCCAGGTACCTATTTACTGCTAGGTAACAGGGGCACTTAGGGTGAAAGAAACTTTGCCCATTTGTTTCTGCCTCGTGCGGGAATCGAACCCGCGCCACAGAATTACGAGTCCTGCGCGCTATCCACCAGGCTACGAGGCCCCCCACCAGGCTACGAGGCCCCTCTGTTCATATCCCTAATCATGCTACTACGTACATTCTCTACATGCATTGTTTACCCTCACAAAGCCTTATACCTCAAAACTATTCCTAACTGGAAACTCTTCCAAGAGGACTGTAAAAGAACATGTGTAAGAATTTATCTGATATTCCAAGAGTTTATCTAAATCTATGCAAATATGCCATGCAATAGTCACCCAAAACATGAATCTCCTTTGCAATTTAAATAAAAAATTGCTCAGCCTTTATCTCAACACAAAAGCAAAACAAAGAATGATCAAATTTTTCTACCATCATTACCGCACTATAATTATGATAACTCAAAATGTATCAAATTATCTCCAAATGTTCGCCAGTCACTACGCATATTTCATATTTCTCTGTTTAAGACTGTGCACCTTTTCACTTATTGTCCACTGCATTTTTCTAAGTTTTAATCACAAATAAATTAAATAAATTATGACGAGAGATCAACATCAGACATCTACAGTTAAAACAATGGGACCAACATTGTGTTATCTTGAGGTTATCTTGAGATGATTTCGGGGCTTTAGTGTCCCCGCGGCCCGGTCCTCGACCAGGCCTCCACCCCCAGGAAGCAGCCCATGACAGCTGACTAACACCCAGGTACCTATTTACTGCTAGGTAACAGGGGCATTCAGGGTGAAAGAAACTTTGCCCATTTGTTTCTACCTCGTGCGGGAATCGAACCCGCGCCACAGAATTACGAGTCCTGCGCGCTATCCACCAGGCTACGAGGCCCCTTTTTAAGCTGAGGGGAAATGCAAAATGTTGCTAATAATTGTAATACTGTTGCACTTTTCCTTTAATTTGGCATAAGCAGAGGCTATTTTATTAGGCAACACAGTAATTCTGCGATGCTTCCTTGCATGTACCGCGAGCAGGAGAGAGGCCATTGCACCTGGCGTGTCGGTGGGGTCAAGAGAGCCTCGTTACCTTGCTGGTGCAGGAAGGCGCTGATATTGAGGCTTCAGACAATAATGGTTAGTTCTGTAATACTGTATTGCATCTTATTTATGGTAGATACTTATAACAGAAAAATCTTATGACAGGCACAAACAAATATTATAAAATTTCAAAATTTATATATTTTTAAATCCAACAGATTTTGCTAAATTCTTATGCCCTTGCATAGTTCTCATTACATACTATTAATTAATCATTATATAATCCCAATTATCTTATACCATTTCCATTGATACTTCTATATTCCCATTACTCTTGTTTTTCAAGTATCTTGCCAAATGTTTTTAAATGGTGAATTTCCTATAGCTTCTGATTTTCTACTTTCTTGTACCTCAGAGCATTTCCAATTTGCTTACAGGTTGGGGCCCACTACACTGTGCCAGCTACGTGGGTAATGCACAAGTAGCGAGTACTTTGATCAGGTCTGGAGCAAACATTGAAGCTTCAGTAGGGTTGTGGAGACCTCTACACAGGGCAGCCTTATGGGGTCATGTCAACGTTATAAAGGTTCTCTTAGACGCAGGCGCAAACATCGAAGCTCAAAGCTCTTTTGGTAAGTACTTTGGGCAACTGATGCCCTGTAAATGACTTTCACAGTTGATATAGGTTACATGGATATTACTCTGGAAAAGTAGCAACTTATTTTTAGAATGCAATTTCAACTTTTTTCACTTCTTCAGAAGGAAAATGAACTGTAAGTTACAACTGACATTATATTTAATGAAGCCTATTTACAGCAGTGGATTCTATATATCTTTGTGGTTCGGTCAGCAAGGTTATTGGGTGTGGCCAGGAATTAAATTTGTATCAAAATGTGAATTCTCAGCCTTGCCAACTAATAATAAGATTGAAATAATCGTAACAAGGCCTGACAATGATGTGTCAGTGTACAACCAGTACTGGCAATACTCCATGAGTCTCCGTGGTGTAGTGGGAAGACACTCGCCTGGCGTTCCGCGAGCGCTATGTCATGGGTTCGTATCCTGGCCGGGGAGGATTTACTGGGCGCAATTCCTTAACTGTAGCCTCTGTTTAACGCGACAGTAAAATGTGTACTTGGATGAAAAAACGATTCTTCGCGGCAGGGGATCGTATTCCAGGGACCATAGGATTAAGGACTTGCCCGAAACGCTACGCGTACTAGTGGCTCTACAAGAATGTAACAACTCTTGTATATATCTCAACAAAAAAAAAAAAAAAAAAAAAAAATGAGTTGCCTTCAGTTCCTCAATTGCTGCCCACTCAAATATCTTAGCTTTCGCAAGTTAAGAGTTGTATACATAGGCTCTTATTATGCCATTAACCATGCAGCAATATAACCCAAATCAACTAATAAGATAACAAATCATTAACCAGCCACACAACAATCAAAACAGAAGACCTGATATCTCCAAAGGGAAGATAATAATCGAGAGAAAACGCTAAGCTAGTGGGACTATACAGTCTCACTATCAGGGAAAGTGCCAAGCCATTACGACTATATAGCACTTGGAATATGTCAGGATAAGGATTTTGGATGGGACGGTTGGGGGGAAGGGGGGGAAGGAATGGTGCCCAACCACTTGGACGGTCGAGGATTGAACCCCGACCTGCATGAAACGAGACCGTAGAGCGACGAGAGGTCGCTCTACCGTCCAGCCCAAGTGCTTTCACCACCTTAGTGCTAGTGAGGGTGAAGTTGAAGATCAGGGATTGGAATGTGGGATTATATGGCTACGTTTATTTATTTTCTTTCGTAAGTGAACTATATATTATAGTGGACAGTAAAACATTATTACTAATTATAATATAATTAATATTATAATATTATATTATATATATTATATATAATATATATATATAATATATATATTATATATAATATTATATATAATATTAATAATATAATAATATTAGTAATATATTATTACTAATTATTATTATAAACTGTAAATTAAATTTTCACACACTTCCCACAGTGGGGGATTACGGTGTTTGTGTTAATTCACATAGAGCAGGAATTGTACTTTAGTGTTATTCAAGTTTAAGGTGTACTAAATTAATTTGGTTGTACTTAATTTAAATTAATCCCTATGCTATCTGAATGGGATTAGTTAATAGCACTCGTTTCTTCTGTCTAGTTGTTTTTTTTTTTTTTTTTTTTTTTTTTTTTTGAGATATATACAAGAGTTGTTACATTCTTGTACAGCCACTAGTACGCGTAGCGTTTCGGGCAGGTCCCTGGAATACGATCCCCGCCGCGAAGAATCGTTTTTTCATCCAAGTACACATTTTACTGTTGCGTTAAACAGAGGCTACAGTTAAGGATTTGCGCCCAGTAAATCCTCCCCGGCCAGGATACGAACCCATGACATAGCGCTCGCGGAACGCCAGGCGAGTGTCTTACCACTACACCACTACACTACACTTACCACTTACCACTTACCACTACACTACACAGTTGTTTCCTAAACAGCTAAAAAGCCTGGAATGGTCATTCACAGAATAGAACACCCTTCTCCTGATTTACATGCAGCCTCACATATGATGCAGTGATGTTGATAATAATACAAACACTTACAATTTTAGTAATTATTTATTTATTCTCAGTAAGCAAGAACTTAGTCCCCGTGGCGCAGTGGTAAGACACTCGCTTGGCGTTTCGCAAGCGCCTTGCCTTGGGTTCGAATCCTGGCCGGGGAGGATTAACCGGGCGCCAATCCTTAACTGTAGCCTCTGTTCACCCAGCAGTGAATGGGTACCTGGTTGTTAAACGATTCGGCGGGGTCGTATTCCGGGGAAATTAGCGTTAAGGACCTGCCCGAAACGCTACGCGTACTAGTGGCTTTATAAGAATGTAAAACTCTTGTAACTCTGCTTGAGCTTAAGTTCTTACTTGAGATTTAGTTTCTTCTGCTGCTAAACCATCTTATAAACCTAGTTATTAAAGTTGGCCAACATATAATATAAAGATACTTAACACTCTTAGATGGAGACGAACACTGCCTAGTACTAAGTCAACCGACTTTTCTGCACATAAGCAGGGAGGTGGCAGTATTATGGGTTCCACTTCAGAGACTCGGTGTTAGTTGCATGTCTCTTTGAAAAATAATATGGCCAGGTCCTCCTCCCTTACTTTGGCTGTCATTCAAGTGAGAGTTAAGTTTATTTAATCGGAAGAGGGGCTGTTCAATTTAAATCATTACATGATTGAATTAAGTATATTAATTTGAGTAATATATAAAGCGTTGGAATTTATCTCCGTCGTAATATTTATTCACAAGGCTTAAGTATCGTAATTCAGTTGCTCAATCCTGGTGGTGACATAGAGCTGACTGACGTCACGAATGTTACATCAACCCTTAATATTTTCATAATAGGTATTTATTGTATTAACAGAGGTAAATCCTAATAATCAGTTTAAAGGTTATTAGAATGGTCAATTATTATTCATGGTTAGTCTTGTAAGCTTAACAGATGACGAATCTTCATAGCAGTAAATTATTATATAAATATATTGTGCAGTAAATAATGTAGCAAATGGGAAATATTTCCCACATAATTCTGGGGGGGAGGGGGGGAACAAGGGTGACAAGCACACTGTTTATTACTGACTCAGAATTTGAGGTGTAATACTGTTGTAATTTTTGGTTCCACCTTTGTGCAGTAGTGAGTACGGGACATATGTCTCATATTGAAGTCATATATTTTGTAGGTCTCTTAGTGTTTTCCTCAACTGCGAACTCCAGAGGTACTAATTTGTCAATTGTTTTGAGGGTCTTTGCATTGTACTTAAGCTGTCCTCAAGATTGCTTGGTGATATGGGTGGGCCATTGCTGTCCACAGAAACAACACTGCCAGGTTGTGTGTTAATTTTATTGTATGGAGAATTAGCCCCTTAGTGATATTCATGCAGAGACGTAAGATATTCCCTTGTCTAAATGTCATTCACCGACTGATAAATGTAAAAAGATGTTTGTAACTCTGAACTGCCAGTCTCGCCAACGTAACAAAGTTATGTGGATTCCTCATCCACTATAGGCGCTATAGGTGCCAGATGTCCCCCCACACGCTAGATGAGCTGGACTGGTGGTTCATGTTGTGAGGGATCATCTAACAGGAGGGGGGGAAGGGGGGGGGAAGGAATGGTGCCCAACCACTTGGACGGTCGAGGATTGAACCCCGACCTGCATGAAACGAGACCGTAGAGCGACGAGAGGTCGCTCTACCGTCCAGCCCAAGTGCTTTCACCACCTTAGTGCTAGTGAGGGTGAAGTTGAAGATCAGGGATAGGAATGTGGGATTATATGGCTAAGTCAGTGGTCAGTTGTTAAATCGTGATTCTATTTTGGTTACTATTGTATATAGGTCTCGGAGGTCTATTTTCTGGGGGTGTAAGGTCTTGCAACAGCGTTTCACTGTTCCCACCATCCTCTCATAGCGCCCACTGTGCCATGGTGCTGTATGTGGTATGAATTTCAAGTACGTCTGTTTTTGTCTTAAGGCAGCGCAAACGGCTGGATCTTGAGGTTATCTTGAGATGATTTCGGGGCTTTTAGTGTCCCCGCGGCCCGGTCCTCGACCAGGCCTCCACCCCCAGGAAGCAGCCCGTGACAGCTGACTAACACCCAGGTACCTATTTTACTGCTAGGTAGCAGGGGCATAGGGTGAAAGAAACTTTGCCCATTGTTTCTCGCCGGCGCCTGGGATCGAACCCAGGACCACAGGATCACAAGTCCAGCGTGCTGTCCGCTCGACTGACCGGCTCTCCACCTTTGGATGTTCCCAGATCTCCCTCACCAGCCACCAAGTTGGACCCGTTATCGGATATCATGAACCTGGGGCAGGATCTGCGTGCAGCAAACCTGCAGAAGGCCTGGATAAAAGATTCTACACTCATATCAGGAGTCACTTCCAGGTGAACTCCTTGAGTGGTTGCACATGTGAGCAGGCAGATATATGTCTTAATATGAATCTTATTCTTGGTGCCAGTCAAGGTAATGCCACCTGTGAAGTGCCACACCTGTGGTCTCAAAAGGACGAAGGTATGATGCCTTCCTTCTGCAAACAACACGTTTTAATAATATATTTAACAGTTTGACGCCCTTGTTAAAGCCAGTACTGTTGTTTTAGTGTGGTATGAGTGTCAAGTACCGTCAAAAAGCTAGCTACGTGATGCTAAAAAATCCCCCTCACACAGGATGGTTAGTTATACAGAGGCATGTGGTAAGTAGTCTGCACTGGCAGACTGGCAGTGCATTATGAGGATGAGATACCAGCAGGTTGACTGGGGTGGTGGGGGGGGGGGGTTTACCCCACTGTGCTGTGGGGAGGGGGACGCTTGACACAGACCTTGTGCCAGGCGGTCACACCCTCCAACAAGCACCTGGAACACTTGTGATTGGTGGCTGTGGATGTGGTCTCATCGGTCCCAGGGGCGTGGTCTTTATTGGGGCAGTCTTTAGTGGGATGATTGCCTGCACAGAAGGTACAGGTGACTGAAGATTTACAGTGCTTGGCAATGTGACCAAAGTTTTGACACTGAAAGCACATGCCAGCTGAGGACATCCAGTGTGTTCCCTGGAAACACAAACCGAAACTGTCTCTATTTTCCGCTTATTACAACTTGTAATAAAGTTGTTACATCTTGGCTTAACGTGTTTATGACGTATTAGAACGTTGTTACAACTTGTTATATTGGATGTTATAACTGGTTAGGAGGTGTTAAAACTTGTTCAAACGTTGCACCAACGTCGTAGTTTCGGTGTGTGTTTGCCGGGTTATGGGACTGGCTGGTCGGAAGGGGCCTAGGAACCTGTGATGAACCTCATTATTCTTTTCATTAAACAGTTGAAGAGAAGAGGGCTGAGAATACCTCCTTGCAGTGTACCATTTTCATGTCTTTTGTACTCAGAGACTGTGCCATGAAGTTTTACTCTTGCTTGTCTGTTTGTGAGACAGTTTTTGGTCCAGGAGAGCAGGTTGCCTCTGACCTCTTTGTCGATGAGGCAGCAGAGAATAGCTGGGGCGCTAGCCAGTTCAAGGCTTTCTTGAGGTCCAGGAATATCAGCATTTCTTGTCTGTCATTCAAGTGGGCTAACAGAGTTGTAATACATTCCACTGTGCCAACCCCTCTTCTATTGGCATACATATCATGGTGCAGTTTAGGCATTTTCCACTCATGTCTGTCGAGTGCCATTCTGTCAGCCGTCTTGGCTGCACAGCTTTGGAGAGAGAGATGGGCCTAGGATTAGTTGGATCTTTGGGTTTTGGGATCGGCACTATGTCTGCTCTATTCCAAGCTGTAGGTCTAGTTTGAGAAGTCCAGGCTAAATTAATTAACCTTAGATATGCAGCGTCTCCCTCTGGGCCGAGGTTTCTAATTATTTTATAGGTTATTTTGTTGGCTCCAGGGGATGTATCCTTGGAGTTTTTCTTGCCCGATTGAGCTCATCCAGTGTGAAAGGGGCATTAGTGTCAGAGACTTCTGCACATGCTGTAAGGATTCTGTGCCACTTTTCTTCTTCCAATCCTGTCTGCACTGCTAGTACATCTGGATGAAGCTGATTGCTGGCTGCTCTTTCTGCAAACCTGGTTGCCAGTTCTTCAGCTTCCTGATGTGGATCCTTGGGGTGTGGGGCTTTAGGTGTTTTATTCCCTTTGGCCCGGTGGATTTGCTGCCACATCTCTCCAAGAGAGGTGTGTTCATTCAGGTGTGAACACCATTCCAGCCACTTTTGTTCTTTTATTAACCTAGTCTCTCGATGCACATGTTCCTTGACCTCACAAAGTAGGGTCCTGTTGTGATCACTTGGCTGCTTTTTGTATAGCTTCCTTATGCTGTTGAGTCTATGGTTGGGTTCTTTGACACGTTCGCAATAGTACCAATGATCTTTGTGGTGTCTGATGGACTGTTTTTTTCAGTGGGATTGAGTGGTTGGCTGCACTTTGAATTGCTTTGACAAAATCTTGTTCAGCCTGATTAATGTCTTCAGGAACATCATAGTTTCTATGCCACTCTGAAATGAGGTTTTGAAATTGGTCCCATTTTGCTAAAGCAAAGTTCCAGGCTTCAGATGGAGGCAGAGGAGGGGTGGGTAAATCTAACTTAAGATCAATTTGAACCCCATGGTAGTCGCTTGTGAGTGTGGGCTCAACTGACCATGTTGCTGCATCTTTTAGGGAGGCTGAAACGAAGGTAAGGTCTAATCTACTACCTTGGATGTGGGTAGGGTTCATTCTAGTTTAAAATTTGGAATTCTGGAAGCTGGTCTAGTAGATGTGTAATGTGAGTACCGGCCTCATTTGTTGTGTTCGAGCCCAGTGCCAATCGATGATGAGTATTAAAATCACCACAAATGATTGTGTTTGATGTAGTCGCGTGTCCAAATAACACTGAGAAATCCATTTCAGCATGTGGAGACCTGTAAAATGTAAACACTTCCAGTTTGTCGTGTCTTAGCTCAATGAATACTCCCATTACCTCTGTCCCTGCTCCTCAATCGGGTGGCTGGTTATGGACTTGGAGGTCAGGTCACATTTTACATAGATGGCACATCCCCTGGATTGCCCATTGATCCATGGAAGGAAGAAGCCTCGATAGCCTGAGATTTTAGGTTCTAATCCGTCTCGAAGCAGGCTCTCCTATAGCATCAGGATGTCTATGCCTTTGGTTGCTGCTATGCATTGCAAGGGCTGCAATTTTGAGCACAGCCTTTGCGCATTCCATTGCAGGATCTTTAGACCTCTAGGTTCTTGGAATTTGCTGATATTACCGTGGTATGCATGGAGTCTGATGAACACGCCATGGAAGTTGCAACTGGTGTTGAGGATCTTGGTGGACCTGAAATTGAGTCATCAAGGTCACTTTCAGACAAACTGGACTCTATCTGATTTTAGGAGGGTGTCTCCTGCCCTGCGTTTTTGAAGGTGAGGATATTGTTTTTTTAAAATTGCTTGAGCTTGTGCTCAATTGTCTTTCGAGTTTCTGTGATTTGCTTGATACCGTGTATCGACAGCAGATTTTCGACCAATTCCGTGACCAAAGTTGTAAGCATTGGCCCGAGAGCATCCATTTGTGCGGTAACACTATTTACTGCTGTACAGGTGTGGGGCCTGTTTACTTTTTAACCCTTCTCAGTGGAAACTTTGACACTGGAATTGACACTCTTACCCTTATTGCCCCCAGTGTGCTTACTGGATGCAATGGGCGGGCGACTGATTTGAACAACTTTCTTGTGGCCCCCCAGCCATCCCTTTGTTCTGGACGGAGGCCTTCACACCCTTCACCATAGCCGATGGTGAAGGGCCGTGTGCCTCTTCTACCTGAATAGATCTTGGTGGACTCCACGTGGTTTTAGTGGGCAGGGGAGCTCTTATATGTTTCGGTGGGGGCTTCGGCTCTGCTGTAGGCATGGTGGGGGTTTGTTTGAAGCCTTTTAAGCCTTTCAGGGCATTTTAAGTTCCAGCATGATGTGCCTTGGAGCAATTTGGGCACTTTGTTTGGATGGGGTTGGTTTGCTTTGTGTTAATCAATGCATATTTTTGTGTCATAGGGCTGGCTGCAGACTCCACACCTCACTGGGCGTTGGCAGCCATCTTTGTGATGTCCAAATCTCTAACATCTGAAGCATTTGAGGGGCTTTGGGGTGTAAGGCCTGTGTTGGAACACGCCCCAGATTCCAAGGTCAAGTTTCTACGGGATCCGTCCTCTTACTGTGAGAAGGACTTGTCGGGTTTCCTGCTTTGTGGTTTTTAACTGGCATCTCTCTGCTGACACCACATAGTTCAGCTTTTTGAGATGATCAAGGGCCATATGCAAGGGATAGTGGAGGACAATGGTTTTTCTTATTTTACCCTCTGGCTTGAGTTCGTCACATTTTCTGTAATTTTTCAGAATTGTTACAGCTGTCTTGTCTTTGGGCCTCAGAATATATTCTCCTCTGAAATTTGCCTTTGCTCTGATCTGGAACTGGGGGTACTCTTTTTCAAGGTCTACTACAGTGGCGTAGGAATACTTACCTTCAGTATGCTGGACCTTAAAGACTGGCATGGCAGCAGTCTCCGTGGTGTAGTGGTAAGACACTCGCCTGGCGTTCCGCGAGCGCTATGTCATGGGTTCGTATCCTGGCCGGGGAGGATTTACTGGGCGCAATTCCTTAACTGTAGCCTCTGTTTAACGCAACAGTAAAATGTGTACTTGGATGAAAAAACGATTCCTCGCGGCAGGGGATCGTATTCCAGGGACCTGCCCGAAACGCTACGCGTACTAGTGGCTGTACAAGAATGTAACAACTCTTGTATATATCTCAATCAATCAATCAATCAATTTAGTTTGAGTAGATGGAGTGCTCATCTATAGAGGCCTATGTTCTTGAGAGGTCGACATGGAGTGGTTCTTCCTGTTGGCTTTGGTGGTCACCAATCGTTGGTGGTCACCAATCACTATCGGACCTTTGGTGGTCACCAATCGTTGGTGGTCACCAATCACTATCGGACCTTTGGTGGTCACCAATCGTTGGTGGTCACCAATCACTATCGGACCTTTGGTGGACACCAATCGTTATCACTATCGGAACTGGTACTGACGTGACTTTTTCTTTTATGACTCTGGGCAGCAACGCTGGTTCTGTCACAATTCATTTCGTATTCCATTCTATCAGTCAAATGCTCACTGTGGAGTGATGTCTGTCGAGTGAAGGTGATGCTGGTGCTCGCCTGGTGTCGATCGTGTCTGGTGTTTTTTTTTTTTTTTGTGAGAGGGTTGTTGTTATAGATTCAGCTACTCGGAACAAGTGCAAAGTAGCACGGGCTCAAATCAAATCAAATCAAATCAAATGTTTATTTAGGTAAGGTACATGCATACAAGAGATTTTACAAAGAGTGGTGGATTTATAGATAGGGCTAGTACATACAATGCCTAAAGTCACTATTACGCAAAGCGTTTCGGGCATGAAAAACTTAAATGACTAAAGCTTAATACTAATTGAGCATAAAGAATAAAATGAGTTGAGAACAAATAAAAAAGAGATAAAAAGGGGGGAACATGGCTGAAAAAGCAGCACAAATACAATTCTGTCGACAAACAGCGCCATTTAAAAAAACATACATGGGTTGACAATAGAGGGGTAAGGTAGGTTACAGGGAATTTATTAGGTATAGCTTCGTTTTTATCTTAAACTGGTTGAGAGAGGTACAGTCTTTAACATGGTTGGGAAGGTCATTCCACATTCTGGGTCCCTTGATTTGTAGAGCATTTCTAGTTTGATTAAGTCGGGCTATGGTGACCCGTAACTTACCTGGCACAGGAGCGGGGCAAGTAGCACGGGCCTATGGTGAGCCCGTAACTTACCTGGCACAGGAGCGGGGCAAGTAGCACGGGCCTATGGTGAGCTTGTAGTAGACTTACCTGGCACAGGAGCGGGGCAAGTAGCACGGGCCTATGGTGAGCTCGTAACTTACCTGGCACAGGAGCGGGGCAAGTAGCACGGGCCTATGGTGAGCCCGTAACTTACCTGGCACAGGAGCGGGTCAAGTAGCACGGGCCTATGGTGAGCCCGTAACTTACCTGGCACAGGAGCGGGGCAAGTAGCATGGGCCTATGGTGAGCCCGTAACTTACCTGGCACAGGAGCGGGGCAAGTAGCACGGGCCTATGGTGAGCCCGTAACTTACCTGGCACAGGAGCGGGGCAAGTAGCACGGGCCTATGGTGAGCCCGTAACTTACCTGGCACAGGAGCGGGTCAAGTAGCACGGGCCTATGGTGAGCCCGTAACTTACCTGGCACAGGAGCGGGGCAAGTAGCATGGGCCTATGGTGAGCCCGTAACTTACCTGGCACAGGAGCGGGGCAAGTAGCACGGGCCTATGGTGAGCCCGTAACTTACCTGACACAGGAGCGGGGCAAGTAGCACGGGCCTATGGTGAGCCCGTAGTAGACTTACCTGGCGTGTGAGACCCTCTTTTAAATCTGCCCAGCTGACGGAGTTGCTGGAGGTCGTGAGAGAAGAGTTGCCGACGATCTCCAGATTATTTATTCTTTATATACATTCCTGTATCATTATTACTTGTATATGTGATCATGTAGTTTATGTTAGTAAATATCACATATATTTTATCTTTGTGTTTAAGTGCGCTTCCATACTGATCTCTATGAGCATACACGAGGGATATTATAGTCCCACCTAGTGAACAGTAAGTTTTCTATAGAAGTTTCTTAGTGGCTGGAGAGTGGTAAAGCAACACAGACATTTATGAAAGTGTACCCTAGGCTGGCGGTTCTGTGTCAACGCTGTAGGAGTAGCAACACTTTGGCAACAAGCGACATAGTGTGTACCTACTGAACTGCATTGCTGGGGTGCAGAAATATTAACCCAGCTGGGGACCTTGTTGTAAACAGAGAAGGCAGGTGGGAAAGGAATTCCTGCAACTTTTATTTGGCAGGAAGAACTCAGGGAAAGTGTTGTAAGGAAAGGTAAGCCTGAGTCCTCCTTCACTCCTCCGTGGGTCTAGGCTGGAATTGCTAATAGCAGTTTCCCCTTGGTTGACTGAAGGGCTTCCAGAGTGAGTCAGTGGCACCTCGGTGATGGGAGCGAAGGCCTGCGGTGGTGGGCATTACGTGGTCCTCTCCTGTGGGACCAAGTGACTCTGGCGAGTAATGTGAGTCGGGGAAACTGAGCACTCTGTCTCCTAAGCCCTAGCAGCCTCCTTGCTAGAAGAGCTCCAGCCCCCCCCCCCCCCTCCATAACTGTGTTTACTAGTTGTGTTTTTACGGGGGTTGAGCTTTGCTCTTTCGGCCCGCCTCTCAACTGTCAATCAACTGTTTACTAACTACTTTTTTTTTCCACACCACACACACACACACACACACACACACACACACACACACACACACACACACACACACACACACACACACACCAGGAAGCAGCCCGTGACAGCTGACTAACTCCCAGGTACCTATTTACTGCTAGGTAACAGGGGCATTCAGGGTGAAAGAAACTTTGCCCATTTGTTTCTGCCTCGTGCGGAAATCGAACCCGCGCCACAGAATGACGAATCCTGCGCGCTATCCACCAGGCTGCGAGGCCCCTGTATGTCATGCGGGGTGGTGGCCAAAGTGGACGCACATGCGTCTGAAGTATTTTGAAAGGGTCAACTGGGTCACTGTGGATGTCTCCAGCAGGCAGGAGGGAAATGGCTATAGTTTCCAGAATCATAACATGAAGTGACAAGACATGTCAGCTTCTAACACGGAGTAGCACTTCAGACTATGGCCCGGACCCAGAGCAACAGCAGCTGCTAATTATAATGCAGAAACAGGATGAGTAGATCACACAAAATGCAAGCATGAGGAGGTGTATGCATGTTCAGCTGGCAACGCTGCTGCGGGTACCTCTCTGGCAGTGTGGTTTCAGCTAAAGTGCCAGGTGCTCTAGAGTGCCACACTGATACCTACTTTATCCGCACACACACACACACACACACACAAACACACACACACACACACACACACACACACACACACACACACACACACACACACACACACACACACACACACACACACACACACAGGGGGCCGGGGTAGCCTGGTGGATAGCGCGCAGGACTCGTAATTCTGTGGCGCGGGTTCGATTCCCGCACGAGGCAGAAACAAATGGGCAAAGTTTCTTTCACCCTAAGTGCCCCTGTTACCTAGCAGTAAATAGGTACCTGGGAGTTAGTCAGCTGTCACGGGCTGCTTCCTGGGGTGTGTGTGTGTCTGTGGTGTGGGGAAAAAAAAAGTAGTTAGTAAAACAGTTGATTGACAGTTGAGAGGCGGGCCGAAAGAGCAAAGCTCAACCCCCGCAAAAACACAACTAGTAAACACAACTAGTAAACACACACACACACACACACACACACACACACACACACGGACACACAGGCTTTAATAGGAGTATAAAGCACTGCACTACACTGTATATAAAGCACTGCACTGGTACTAACAATAACACCAGATCACTGAGGCATCAGTGTAGTGGGGTGAGTTATCCGTTGGTGCGACAGTGTCCAAACTGCACAGGGGAAATACAGTTTTAGGGGACTGGGCAATAGGGGCTAAAATTCCCAATCCCCTGGGTACCTGGTTAGGCACCTGACCGGGCGCCAGGGAAGGGGAGGCGACCGCTTCCTCACTGCCCGAGGCACTGATTCAAAAAGTCATTGTTTGTCCAGATATCTGACCAAATCACACTACTCACCACTTTAGAACCTAGGTGATTGCTTCCAAAAGCTGGTTGGTATATATATATATATATATATATATATATATATATATATATATATATATATATATATATATATATATATATATATATATATATGTCGTACCTAGTAGCCAGAACGCACTACTCAGCTTACTATGCAAGGCCCGATTTGCCTAATAAGCCAAGTTTTCATGAATTAATTGTTTTTCGACTACCTAACCTACCTAACCTAACCTAACCTAACTTTTTCAGCTACCTAACCTAACCTAACCTATAAAGATAGGTTAGGTTAGGTTAGGTAGGGTTGGTTAGGTTTGGTCATATATCTACGTTAATTTTAACTCCAATAAAATAAAATTGACCTCATACATAATGAAATGGGTAGCTTTATCATTTCATAAGAAAAAAATTGGAGAAAATATATTAATTCAGGAAAACTTGGCTTATTAGGCAAATCGGGCCTTGCATAGTAGGCTGAGAAGGGCGTTCTGGCTACTAGGTACGACATATATATATATATATATATATATATATATATATATATATATATATATATATATATATATATATATATATATATATATATATATATATATATATATAATCACTGCCAGGTTGTAAACTCCTTAGAGCCGACTGTACCCATTTCGTAGTAAGTCCATGTGGGAGGTAGGCCTAGACGTCAACCTAGCACAGGGTAGCGACGACACTGAAAATTATGAAAATTAATAAAAATATGAAAATTATGAAATTATGAAAAATTAAGAAAATTATGAAAATAAGATAACGTGCTCAAACCTCTACAGAAAACGAACACCAAATTTCATACATATTCAAAATTGCAAGGGGTAGCTGTAGGGGCCGACATTTCTTAAAAGAAGGCAGTGTGGCTGACCCTGGTCAGACTATGCCAGTCACATACCCCCCATGTGTCATTTTGAAAAGTGGGTCAAGGTAGCTCCATTCATCTGACCTCCAACCTGGGGCAGACAGACATACAAACATTCTAATAAAGATTTGGCTGGTATGGGAATCCATAATACTGTACCTCTTTCTTATTACTTACTATTAAAACGTTTATATCAATAAAATACAATGTTTGCTTGTTTCTGTGTGTGCAAGGTTGGGAGCCAGGAGCTAGGGCTAACCTTATTAAACTTTGGCGGTGACTGGTAGAGCTATAGTGGGAGTGGCCTCGTAGCCTGGTGGATAGCGCGCAGGACTCGTAATTCTGTGGCACGGGTTCGATTCCCGCACGAGGCAGAAACAAATGGGCAAAGTTTCTTTCACCCTGAATGCCCCTGTTACCTAGCAGTAAATAGGTACCTGGGAGTTAGTCAGCTGTCACGGGCTGCTTCCTGGGGGTGGAGGCCTGGTCGAGGACCGGGCCGCGGGGACACTAAAAGCCCCGAAATCATCTCAAGATAACCTCAAGATAGTGACTGTCAGAGGTGGGTCGGGGTTAGCCCCATTGTCCCTTCTTAAAGAGAGGTCACACCCCTATTTGTTTTCTCTAACAGATTCAATAAATCTAATAATAATTATAACAAATCTAATAAATCTAATAATACTGAATTTATTCAATTTTGTACTAGTATTGCATAACTATTTCTCCGGTTGCTGTAATTGTTATTGTAATTATCATAGTTATTATTATTATTATTTGTAATTTTATTATTTGTATTGTTAATATAATTATTGAGAAAATCCATTGGAGCCGTGATGAGGATTCGAACCAATGCGGTGGGTGTTGCCACAAACACGCTATATAGATGCCTAGACCATGTCATGGTATTTGGATTGCAACCTGGAATTCTAATGAACACACGAGGGTTTCCTGAGGCTTCCCTGAGGCCAGACCAGGATTTTCACACAATTCCCCCCCCCCCCCCCGCATGTATTAAGTGGGGGGGGGGAGTGGGGGGCGGGGGCGGATTGCGTATGAAGATCCTTGTCCAGCTTCAGTGGAAGCCTCAGGAAACACTCGCGTGTTCATTAGAACTCCAGGTTGCAATCATTATACCATGTTGTGGTCTAGTTGTCTAGGGAGTGTGCGTGGGAGCACCCACCACATAAGTTCGAACCCTCTTCACGGCTCCTATAGACTTTCTCACTGATGCAGTTACGTTAGTGTGATTACTCTCTGTGCATTATTATTATTGCTGACTCAGGAAACCGCGCCATTCATTACGCCGCATCACGAGGCCAGATACCTGTCTTGGAATTACTAGAGAGCCGAGGATGTGACCTCCAGGCTGTTGAAAGACTGGGAGGGAACGCACTTCACAGCGCGGCCAGCGGGGGCCGTCTACGGACGGTGCAGTGGTTGGTGGGGAGGAGTGTGTGTCACAGAGCCCAGAACACCGACGGACGCACCGCAGAGGACATGGCGCAGCTGTACGGCCAGCACCACGTAGCCTGGTGGCTCCACAAGCAGCTCTCCCACCCCGCGCCCAGTGAACACACACAAACGGTGAGAACAGCAGCCGAGGGCCCAGATTCACGAAAGCACTTACGAAAGCACTTACAAACGTGTACATCTTTCCTCAATCTTTGACCGCCTTGGTTACATTTATTAAACAGTTTACAAGCATGAAAACTTCCCATTCAACTGTTGTTATTGTTATAAACAGCCTCCTGGTGCTTCCGAGGTCATTAACTGTTTAATAATTGTAAACAAAGCCGCCAAAGATTGAGATAAGATGTACAGGTTCGTAAGTGCTTGCTTAAGTGTTTTCGTGAATCTGGTCCGAGGTCTTCTTGAAGACTCTTAAACTGCCACTTGGAGCGTTTAACTGACAATTAATTAATGCTCACCTAGCTTATTTAACTTACACTAGATTATGTAGTTTCCACATGAATATTGACCTGAATCTGAATCTATATCTATCTGATATAGATCAGATAGATATAGATATAGATTATCAGATATTAAAAACTATCTGAATCATTTATTTTTAATTGGACAATTTAGCTGCCGTGCATATGCAATGTAGACGATTTTTGGTGACGAATTTCAAAGAGTACAGTGGTTTTAAGCGTTTATTTAATGTAGTCTTGAACTCAGCAGTCGGATGTTGGAAATGTAAAGAAACGTCGTGATAGTTAAGATGAGGATGCTTGTGCGAGGCCTGGAGCCGAGAGCAGAGAGCTTGAGCGAGGCCGGAGGGGTAGAGAGCTGGAGTGTGGGATGAGAGCAGGTAGCTGGTGTTGCTGTGTGCGCTGTAGCCAGGCTGTAGCGTCTTGTGAGAGTTGGAACAAGACTCGTTGAGTGTTACAGTGTTGCTGGTGAATGTCGATGATGTTAAACAAGATCCACAGTATATATATACCGAGCATTTATCCCTCAACTACTGCTGAGTTAGCCTCACAACGCCTCACAACGCCTCACAACGCCTCACAACGCTCCGTTCTTGACAACTTACATTCCATGTTTCCTCTGACTTGGCAAGTTGACCATTGTGGGGAATACTGACTTGTGGGATTTATTTATTTAGCAATTTATTCATTTATATTAGTTTTTATAGTAATTTATTTCTTACATTAATTTATTTCCATAGCGGACTGTATGATGCTTAAAGTGGACTGTATGATGCTTAAAGTGGACTGTATGATGCTTAAAGTGGACTGTATGATGCTTAAAGTGGACTGTATGATGCTTAAAGTGGACTGTATGAGTTTATTCCTACACATCGTTTCTAACACATTCTGGGGGGGGGGTAATTATTGATATATATAGTGTATCAAGTGAAATTATTGATTGGTAGACATTCACTACCATATTACTAGGTGTTAAATTACAACTGATAATTAGCTAAAATTAAAAACAAATAGAGCTTATCTGTATAATTGTTATGGCCTGGTCAACCCGATATGAACACGGATGAACATGCCAACCGAGACTCCTCGTGGATGAGGCGTCATCACATCTTACGTGTTATACCAGTTAATTGTCATTATTCTTCTTCCCCTTCCAATATCACCTGTGAAAGGATACACACACACAGAAATAATCGTAACTTATATCTTGAGGTTATCTTGAGATGATTTCAGGGCTTTAGTGTCCCCGCGGTCCGGTCCTCGACCAGGCCTCCACCCCCAGGAAGCAGCCCGTGACAGCTGACTAACACCCAGGTACCTATTTACTGCTAGGTAACAGGGGCATTTAGAGTGAAAGAAACTTTGCCCATTTGTTTCTGCCTCGTGCGGGAATCGAACCCGCGCCACAGAATTACGAGTCCTGCGCGCTATCCACCAGGCTACGAGGCCCCTATATATGACAGCTATATCAGGGGAAATATTATAGTTTATTTGATAAGATTTAAGTAACATTTAACCTGTTTGGGTAGCTCGCCATGCGTTCTCACCGGTATACCAACCTCTACCTTTTTTTTTTTTTTGAGATATATACAAGAGTTGTTACATTCTTGTACAGCCACTAGTACGCGTAGCGTTTCGGGCAAGTCCTTAATCCTATGGTCCCTGGAATACGATCCCCTGCCGCGAAGAATCGTTGTTACATCCAAGTACACATTTTACTGTTGCGTTAAACAGAGGCTACAGTTAAGGAATTGCGCCCAGTAAATCCTCCCCGGCCAGGATACGAACCCATGACATAGCGCTCGCGGAACGCCAGGCGAGTGTCTTACCACTACACCACGGAGACTGTTACCTAACATTACTGGCCTGAAATGAATAAGATTTAACGGGTTCTTGGATAAAGAACACTTCCATTTTTGTAGACGAAGATCGTGCTGACGACGGGACATTTTTGGTCCAGTAAAACTGCGTCGAAAGCGAAGGGAAGGGAATCAGGGGGAGAGCGCCAAGCTGTCGTTGGAGCTGTTCTGCTTCAACGAGACTTTGTTTACATTGAATTTAAATTAATATGGCCCGCTGGCTCCTCTCCCACTGATGCATCAGCTGTTCACCAGATGCGTCTTATCAAGAAGTTATCGATTAAACGATTATCCTGGCCGGGGAGGATTTACTGGGCACAATTCCTTAACTGTAGCCTCTGTTTAACGCAACAGTAAAATGTGTACTTGGATGAAAAAACGATTCTTCGCGGCGGGGATCGTATTCCAGGGACCTGCCCGAAACGCTACGCGTACTAGTGGCTGTACAAGAATGTAACAACTCTTGTATATATCTCAAAAAAAAAAAAAAAAGCAAGTATCAGCTGCAATTTGTGCACATAGGATTATTGGAGAACCTGTTGGAATGTGGAATTATTGGGGAGAAGTTATCTGGAATTAACAGAAACAGCTAATTGCCTGCAATAGAACTCCACAGAATTTGGAGCAACTATATTACTCTTATCACAGTTGCCACACACATATATACAGATTCATTACTATTTTTACCACTTTCATGATACAAGGAGGAACTAACTTGGAGACAAAAGGCGAGTAATACAGCATATGTACGTTACAGTTACACTAGGGTGTGGTGTAGTCAAGTTCATGTGTTACAGCTACACTAGGGTGTGGTGTAGTCAAGTTCATGTGTTACAGCTACACTAGGGTGTGGTGTAGTCAAGTTCATGTGTTACAGCTACACTAGGGTGTGGTGTAGTCAAGTTCATGTGTTACAGCTACACTAGGGTGTGGTGTAGTCAAGTTCATGTGTTACAGCTACACTAGGGTGTGGTGTAGTCAAGTTCATGTGTTACAGCTACACTAGGGTGTGGTGTAGTCAAGTTCATGTGTTACAGCTACACTAGGGTGTGGTGTAGTCAGGTTCATGTGTTACAGCTACACTAGGGTGTGGTGTAGTCAGGTTCATGTGTTACAGCTACACTAGGGTGTGGTGTAGTCAAGTTCATGTGTTACAGCTACACTAGGGTGTGGTGTAGTCAAGTTCATGTGTTACAGTTACACTAGGGTGTGGTGTAGTCAAGTTCATGTGTTACAGCTACACTAGGGTGTGGTGTAGTCAGGTTCATGTGTTACAGCTACACTAGGGTGTGGTGTAGTCAGGTTCATGTGTTACAGCTACACTAGGGTGTGGTGTAGTCAAGTTCATGTGTTACAGCTACACTAGGGTGTGGTGTAGTCAAGTTCATGTGTTACAGCTACACTAGGGTGTGGTGTAGTCAAGTTCATGTGTTACAGCTACACTAGGGTGTGGTGTAGTCAAGTTCATGTGTTACAGTTACACTAGGGTGTGGTGTAGTCAAGTTCATGTGTTACAGCTACACTAGGGTGTGGTGTAGTCAAGTTCATGTGTTATAGCTACACTAGGGTGTGGTGTAGTCAAGTTCATGTGTTACAACTACACTAGGGTGTGGTGTAGTCAAGTTCATGTGTTACAACTACACTAGGGTGTGGTGTAGTCAAGTTCATGTGTTACAGCTACACTAGGGTGTGGTGTAGTCAGGTCCATGTGTTACAACTACACTAGGGTGTGGTGTAGCAACCCGTTCCCGCAAATTTAATAAGTCAATATTGACTTATTAAATGTGTGCATAGGTGACATACTTAACATAATAGATACCCTTAAAAAGATTCATAGAAAACACCGACCTTACCTAACCTTGTTAGTATCTTAAGATAAGCATATTATTGCTTCGTAATTACAATTATTACCTAACCTATAATAGGTATAGTTTAAGTAATAATTGTAATTACGAAGCTATAAGATGCTTATCTTAAGATACTAACAAGGTTAGGTAAGGTCGGTGTTTTCTATGAAGCTTTTTAAGGGAATCTATTATGTTTAGTATATCACCTATGCACGTAGTTAATAAGTCAATATTGACTTTACGAATTTGCGAGAACGGGTTGGGTGTAGTCAGGTTCATGTGTTACAACAGCCTGTCGTCATGCATTACCATGAGAGACCTCCTGTAACGGGGGGGGGGGGGGGGTAAGTAGTGTAGCAAAGGAAAGGGAGAAGGAGGGGAGGAGGAAGGAGGGATGAAGAATGGGTGGATAAAACATGGGGGAGGTTGAGGCAGGAACTGAGGTAGAGAGAGGCGAGCGGGAATAGAAAACGGGGAGCGAACGGGAAGAGGGGAGGCAGGAGGGAGATAAGGAAGGAGGAATAGGAATAGGAAGGAGGAATTTTCCTCGTGTGATGTAGGAGGAGAAGTAATAGAGAGAGTGGACTGATGTTATTCTCTAAATGATGTTATACTGATGTCAATTTTACTTTACATATTTAAGCTGCCACCACCTGTCATTTGCAAACTAAATCTTAATTCCACTTAAACAATGCGACAGGAACACTGCTTAATTTCTCACTTGTTCATCTAGTTATCTCTAGCCTTAACTCTTACTTGAGGGAACATTGATTCAAAAAGAGTAATGAACAAAACTCAAACTTTGTTATTCTACACTTTGACATTTATTTCCATTTTTAGGAATTGAATACTAGTTCTGCACTTTTTAACACTTTCCCAATTTTTTTATATTAACATTGAATTAATTACAAAAGGGGAATCCAACTACTTAACCCATTCCTCAACCATACTTGCTTACTGGTAACCTATTACCCTACACTAGTCACCACTAAGACACTCCTGTTCAAGACGATGCATTAACTGGTACTCTTACCTCTTAAATCAGACGGGTCCACTCTCAGGGTGGGAAAGACGGCTGGTCACCTTCTCTCTGTGCAAGGTGGTCACTAACTCATCCTAAACTGCCCAACAGGACATATATAACCACTCCTTGCCACCCCCAATCGGGGGGGTGGTGGTGGGGGGGTTGTACTTTTCCTCGTGCCCAAATAAGGACTCATATATGCAAAACTAGTCCCTATAGGTCCCAGGCCGGTGGTCCGACAGTACACAAGGTCGTTGTTAAGTACTGCCATGTCAACGAAACTGAGCCAGCCAGCAACGCTCCTACCATCTCGCTCCTCACCAACACGCACACACGCACACACACACACACACACACACACACACAACTCCCAATTACAGTTCACAATTATACCTGAAAGAGTGCAAAATACTTGCACTGTTACAACCCCCCCCCCCTCTCCTCCCGATCTCAAACCTCCTGAATAGTTATCTAGATAATTTGTGATGGTCTGAAAGCATTTATGGTTACAGTAATAGTCTAGATTTATATTGGCAAGTGACCCTTTGTCCTAAACAGAGAATATTCTCAAGTTATAAATTAATTGAATTATAAATCATTGGTTGAAAATACAACAAACACAACAAGTATAGGTAGAATACATTTTCTTTGAAACTGTCTGAAGACTTCAATTTTTTGTAAAGGAAATTCTCGGGTACACTAAATAATTTACGAATCCATATTTCACATTTTTGTGAATAATACACCGTATTAACACAACCAAACATGGTGAAACGTCACCTAACCTAACCTAACCTAACCTAACCTAACCTAACCTAACCTAACCTAACCTAACCTAACCTAAACAAACCTTAACCTAAAATAACCTTACGCTAATCTAACCATGGATAGTGAGTGGATAATAGCACTAATTATGTAGTGGTTTTGAATACATTACCCCCAGGGAGTCTCCCCCCTGAGAACAGGTTGCACAACCAGGTCAGGACCCAGATTCACGAAAGCACTTACGCAAGCACTTACGAATCTGTACATCTTTCCTCAATCTTTGGCGGCTTTGTTTACAATTATTAAACAGTTAATGAGCTGCGATGCACCAGGAGGCTGTTTATAACAATAACAACAGTTGATTGGCAAGTTTTCATGCTTGTAAACTGTTTAATAAATGTAACCAAAGCCGTCACAGATTGAGGAAAGATGTACACGTTCGTAACTGCTTGCGTAAGTGCTTTCCTGAATCTGGCCCCAGGAGTGCTGTTGCTGTGTGGCTCAACGAGGCATAACTATATCATAAGGTAGATTTGGATGTTATATACCAATTATAATAACAGACAAGACAGTTGAAACATAACTAAATGTTCCAAATTATACTTCAAAATTTAAAGTTCTTTTGAACATGATGGTAAATTTAACATGTGAACCTGGGTTTATTTGCATCAGTTTAATGACTAAAGAATCAGACATTAATGTATATTGTATTGTTATCAAGGTAATCTAGATTTCAAGCATAACATATAAGATAACCAGGATTAATCATGTGGCGATAATCACTTCACCTTTAATCTTCAATCTTCAAAAATGTCTGTAAAATCTGTTCCTAACATTTGACTAACTTATCCTTTTCATAAGGCTATGGACTTTTAATGGACAACTTTGCATTAGCCTATTTACAAATAAAAATAAAACCTTATTGGAAATTGACTGCCCTGGTGTTGTTTCATCAGGAAGCGAGCCAGGTGGAGTACGAGCGTATTGGAAACATAACCTTGAAGTGGGCCAAGACCGGGAACTCAGCTAATTTAAGTGCACATCTTCCCTCACGACCTTACCGCATTCACTACCAGGACGCCCGAGGGTGGACACCACTCCACCACGCCGCCTACCGCGGCCAGGTTTGTATTTAATGAAGCCTAGTCATGTCTACTTGCCCTTGTGTGCGCATAGTTCCCGCCTCTATGTAATAACCCTGAATCTTGCCTAGAATGAATCTTTCCTACCCTCCTTCTTCTTCACTCAATACCCCAGCTTAACACTGTTACAGTCCAGTATGACCCCTCACTGGACTGTCCAGTATGACCCCTCACTGGACTGTCCAGTATGACCCCTCACTGGACTGTCCAGTATGACCCCTCACTGGACTGTCCAGTATGACCCCTCACTGGACTGTCCAGTATGACCCCTCACTGGACTGTCCAGTATGACCCCTCACTGGACTGTCCAGTATGACCCCTCACTGGACTGTCCAGTATGACCCCTCACTGGACTGTCCAGTATGACCCCTCACTGGACTGTCCAGTATGACCCCTCACTGGACTGTCCAGTATGACCCCTCACTGGACTGTCCAGTATGACCCCTCACTGGACTGTCCAGTATGACCCCTCACTGGACTGTCCAGTATGACCCCTCACTGGACTGTCCAGTATGACCCCTCACTGGACTGTCCAGTATGACCCCTCACTGGACTGTCCAGTATGACCCCTCACTGGACTGTCCAGTATGACCCCTCACTGGACTGTCCAGTATGACCCCTCACTGGACTGTCCAGTATGACCCCTCACTGGACTGCCACGAATATAAGCTGAATATTAAATGAGGGGGACACCACAAGAATACGGATTATTAATTTATAACTAATAATTAAAATCACTTAAACACTGCCACCACCTTCCCGACCAACCTACCTGAATGTGTCTATCACTGATCCCCCAGGAAGGCAAGGGATCAGTAATCATGGAACTCCCAGGTAATAGGTACTTCAGTAATAAATGTTGGGAATTAGCTTATTTAATTTACTTTACTTATTTAAATCCAAGGGCAACTTTAATATCTATTACATGGGGGAGAACATGGGGGGGGGGTCCAATTCAACACATAAAAAATGACAAAGTAGAGAAATATATCAAGGGGGAATTAATAGAATACCACTGGACAAGTCATGCAATTTATTTTATGAATCATGTAAATTAAAACAATTTAAACATGTACCTTATTCTATTCCCTTAGAGGCACAATGGGTATCTACTGAGGACATGAAATCAAGTGCACAATACTTTAAAACCGCACTGAGGCCAAGATGTCGATGGCTGCCCTCAGCCCCTTGGATGCGGGCCCGAGTCCCTATTCCCAACACACTCCCAAGACACACTACCGAAATTTTGTTTTACCAGCTTACCAGAAAGGATTGCTCCTCCCACCATCTAATACACCCCCAGGGTTCCACCCCTTATTTTGGCAATGACCAACCATTTAACACTAGGGCTAAGGTCTGGCTCTCTAGGGCCAATAAGGACTTGGCACATATCTACCGCCAATCACATTCCATGAGCTGCGGTGGAAGGATACATGAAATTCTTGAAGATTGAGTCAACTCTCTCCAGCTATTTGAAGAGAAAAAGGCGCTTCTATAGTGGACCACCGGAGCCTAGTGCACCTCCGAGCAATGTTTGCCAAACTGATAAATTATGTTCAAGCCTGTCTCCTCCAAAATAAAGAGTAGGGACATTTGACTCGCCTGGTATGGGGAAGGAACCGGTGAGAGGGGAAGAGAGGAAATTGAGAGGTGGATGGAGAGGGAAATCTTAGTGGGGAGAATTGAGTGGGGAAGCAAAGGTACCGCGAGGGCCAGCTAGCCAGACCACCCTCAGGTCAACCTTTCTTAGCCCTTGACAAATGGCCGAAGGGGGGGGGGGTGAAGAGGGAGAGACGAATGACGGGCAAGGGGATGGGAGAAAAGGGGAGAAAGGGAGAAGGAAGGAGGGGAGAGGGGAGAAATCATGATCTGAGCACCAGATCATTACATCTAACCCACCTACAAAATTCCTTCACCTTTTCACCTTCAAAATGCATTGCCTAATAAAGATGTTTTATATTACAGCAAGATGCAGTGCTCGCTCTCCTGTCTGTGGGCGCCTACCCTCATGCGCTCACCCACGCCTCTGAGACACCTGGCGACCTCGCTCGCTCCCAGGGGCACACTCATATCGCCCAGATGCTTCACGCCAACACACCTGACTTGGTGAGTAGACAGCTCCAGCAGCATGTGTTTACTAGTTGTGTTTACTAGTTGTGTTTTTGCGGGGGTTGAGCTTTGCTCTTTCGGCCCGCCTCTCAACTGTCAATCAACTGTTCACCCCAGGAAGCAGCCCGTGACAGCTGACTAACTCCCAGGTACCTATTTACTGCTAGGTAACAGGGGCATTCAGGGTGAAAGAAACTTTGCCCATTTGTTTCTGCCTCGTGCGGGAATCGAACCCGCGCCACAGAATTACGAATCCTGCGCGCTATCCACCAGGCTACGAGGCCCCTAATCCCCCCCCCCCCCCCCCGAGGCCTACGAGGCCCATGTGCATGGGGATCCATGGCTGTTCTTGGTATATAATATAGATCAAGTGGAAGAACCCATACAGCCAGCCCTCTAGGGTTGAAAACCACCATGAAGACCCCCCCATTCATTGCCAGATCTCTAGTATCAGCTATTGATACAGATAATGGTTCCAAAAAGCCTCCACTTACGGGCTCACCATAGTCCGTGCTACTGGAACTTCTTATTCTGAGTAGCTGAATCTTTTTTTTTTTTTTTTTTTTTGAGATATATACAAGAGTTGTTACATTCTTGTACAGCCACTAGTACGCGTAGCGTTTCGGGCAGGTCCCTGGAATACGATCCCCTGCCGCGAAGAATCGTTTTTCATCCAAGTACACATTTTACTGTTGCGTTAAACAGAGGCTACAGTTAAGGAATTGCGCCCAGTAAATCCTCCCCGGCCAGGATACGAACCCATGACACAGCGCTCGCGGAACGCCAGGCGAGTGTCTTACCACTACACCACGGAGACTGTAATCTAAATCGAATCTAAAACAACAAACAGTGGAAGAACCCGAGGAACAGATATAATAAGTATATAGAGATCATATATAAGGGATATGATGTAAAGAATTTATATTTTCCGAGCAAGGCCTCCTCGGTGCTCTCCGCCAGGGTCATCTTATCTTGAGGTTATCTTGAGGTTATCTTGAGGTTGTCTTGAGGTTGTCTTGAGGTGATTTCTGGGCTTAGCGTCCTCGACCAGGCCTCCTTTTTGTTACACATCCCCAGGAAGCAGCCCGTAGCAGCTGTCTAACTCTTAGGTACCTATTTACTGATAGGTGAACAGAGGCATCAGGGTGAAAGAAACTCTGCCCATTTGTTTCCGCCAGGATCGAACCCTGAACCTTAGGACTACAAATACAGAGCGCTGTCCACTCAGTCGTCAGGCCCCCTCATTGAAGTCAGTCAGGTCCACCCAGGACACTGATCAAATCACAGGCACATCCAAATAAAAAAAAATTATAGACCAGTTGCACTAACGTCCCACATAATAAAAGTATTTGAGAGAGTGATTAGGAGTCAGGTCACCAATTTCATGGAGACCAATGACCTTCACAACCCAGGCCAACATTGATTTCGAGCGGGGAGATCATGCTTCTCACAGCTACTTGAGCACTACGACAAAGTCACTGAGGCATTAGAAGAAAAACAGAATGCTGATGTGATACACGGACTTCGCAAAGGCTTTCGATAAATGTGACCATGGCGTGATAGCACACAAAATGAAGTCAATGGGAATAACCGGTAAAGTAGGACGCTGGATACTCAGTTTTCTGTCAAACAGGACTCAGCGAGTAACAGTCAGTCATATAAAATCTAGTCCAAGCGCAGTTAAAAGCTCTGTACCTCAGGGTACAGTCCTTGCACCGCTGCTTTTCCTTATTCTCATATCAGATATAGACAAAAATACAAGTCACAGCTTAGTATCATCCTTTGCAGATGACGCAAAAATCAGTATGAAAATTACCTCGGCTGAGGACATTGAAAAACTTCAAGCTGATATTAATAAAGTTTTCGACTGGGCATCAGAAAATAACATGATGTTTAACAGTGATAAATTCCAGGTACTCAGGTACGGTAAAAATGAGGACCTTAAACATAATACAGGGTACAAAACACAATCAAATGTACCCATAGTAGGAAAACAGCATGTAAAGGATTTGGGAATAATGATGTCTGACGACCTAACGTTTAGGGAGCATAACCAAGCAAATATTGCGTCAGCCAGAAAAATGATCGGATGGATTATGAGAACTTCCAAATCCAGGGATCCCATCACAATGGTTGTACTCTTCAAGTCACTTGTGTTGTCCCGTCTTGAGTACTGCTCAGTACTCACTTCCCCCTTCAGAGCAGGAGAGACTGTTGAAATAGAGGGAATACAGAGATCATTCATAGACGAACATAGGCACGCATAGACGCGATAAAGCACCAAAATTATTGAGATCGTCTCAAAGCCCTCCAAAGGTACTCACTAAAGAGAAGACGAGAGAATTATCAAAAGACAAACACGTGGAAGATACTGGAAGGCTAGGTCCCTAATCTACACAGTAAAATGACTACGTACTGGAGTGAACGATATGGAAGAAAAGGCAGAATAGAACCAGTGAAGAGCAGAGGTGCCATAGGCACAATCAGAGAACACTGTATAAACATCAGAGGTCCACGGTTGTTCAACGTCCTCCCAGCAAGCATAAGAAATATTGCCAGAACAACCGTGGACATCTTCAAGAGGAAACTAGATTGTTTCCTCCAAGGAGTGCCGGACCAACCGGGCTGTGGTGGGTATGTGGGCCTGCGGGCCGCTCCAAGCAACAGCCTGGTGGACCAAACTCTCACAAGTCAAGCTTGGCCTCGGGCCGGGCTTGGGGAGTAGAAGAACTCTCAGAACCCCATCAACCAGGTATCAACCAGGTGCAGCAGCTAAAGACAAAGAACTCAACATCACCCTAAATTGGATCCCATCCCATGTTGGAATTCCATTAAATGAGACAGCTGATGAAACCGCTAAATTGGCAACTTGTCACCCAGTGATCCACAATAGAATCCAACCCAGCCTAGACTACATAAAAAAAACGCCAAAATACTCCCATCTCAATAAAGCCCATCTACACCAGAGAGTAGCAGAAGGTTCGCCCTCTGCAATAAGGTATCTTCAGGCCATCATGTTAGACAGGTTAAATAACCCGAAAGGAATCCACAGGGAAATAACAGTTCGATTATATAGACTACATCTAGGTTACAGATGCATCTGGGAAATTAGTGAATCCAGAGAGTGAGGATGCATCTTCTGCGACACAATCACAGAAAGACCATCTTGAGGTTATCTTGAGATGATTTCGGGGCTTTAGTGTCCCCGCGGCCCGGTCCTCGACCAGGCCTCCACCCCCAGGAAGCAGCCCGTGACAGCTGACTAACTCCCAGGTACCTATTTACTGCTAGGTAACAGGGGCATTCAGGGTGAAAGAAACTTTGCCCATTTGTTTCTGCCTCGTGCGGGAATCGAACCCGCGCCACAAAATTACGAGTCCTGCGCGCTATCCACCAGGCTACGAGTTACTTAATTATCTCCTGGAATGTGAAGCAACCAACTCTATCTTTCATGACAAAATTTAAGGAAATGAATCTCTTAGTGTTAGTTCTTTGGAGAGTTAATTTTTCAACTTTCTTCTCAAATGACGAGAAATATAAGAAATAGAGAAGATTCATGTCATCCTTTCTTTCATATTCAGTATATTCAGTATATTCAGTATATTCAGTATATTCAGTATGTTCTTCCATATTCAGTATATAGCTTGATTTGTCACCCACTCAAGCTTCACGCCCACGCACACACACTAATATATATATATATATACATATATATATATATATATATATATATATATATATATATATATATATATATATATATATATATATATATATATATATTTGAGTGAGGTGGACGGGGTGATGTGGCATTAACACAAGACAGAACAAAGTGTGGTATTAATAGGGTATTAATTTCATCAACATGTTGATGAAATTAATACCCTATTAATATATATATATATATATATATATATATATATATATATATATATATATATATATATATATATATATATATATATATATATATATATATATATATATATATATATATATACACACCAGCAATATATATATATATATATATATATATATATATATATACCAGCACCAGCAATATATATATATATATATATATATATATATATATATATATATATATATATATATATATATATATATATATATATAAATAACAGTTCGAAAGGGGAAACAGAGGAAAGGGTCCTGAAAGATATTGTTAATAGAAACGTTATCCCTACAGACAAAAATCAGAGGATACAACTGACGATTTACTATAAAACCAGAAAAACGGCCAGCCTACTCATGAGAAACTCTCCAGACACAAAGCAGAACGCTTTAAAAGAGACCAACGTCGTCTATGCCTTCAAATGCCCACTTGGGGACTGTAAGCTCCAAAAAACCCAGTATATAGGCAAGACAACAACATCTCTTTCTAGGCGTTTAACGATGCATAAACAACAGGGCTCCATTAAGGAACATATAATCTCTTCCCACAACCAAACCATTGCCAGAGAAATCCTAGTAAACAACACAGAAATCATCGATAGATACAGCGATAGCAGGCGGCTTGACGTTTGCGAGGCACTACACATTAAGAAGTCAACACCAGCAATCAACAGCCAATTAATGCACAACTACATTCTACCCACCTCAAGACTCCGCTCCAATATAGAAGCATCAAGAAATATGGACCAATAGGCTTTCTACAATCACTTCCATTTCAATACCCATTGTTTCGTGTTCTGTCTTGTGTTGATGAAATTAATACCCTATTAATGCCACCTCTTGTTCTGTCTTGTGTTGATGAAATTAATACCCTATTAATGCCACCTCACCCCATCCACCTCACTCAAATGTAGATATAAACGAAACCAGGAGATGTGTAAGTTCTATTCAGTTGTGTATTTGTAAACTAAAAGTCTTTGAAAATGTAATAAGTTTTACGAAACGCGCTCGTGTCGCGTCAGACTAGAAATAAAAATGAATTTTGGAGAATTGATTTTTGAATTACCTCCAACAGTGAAAAGAAATGTACGAAAGATTGAAAAAATTCGTGTTAGAATTATTAATCTTACTTTTTCGGTCATATTTAATAATATATGTCTACAGGAAAGACTGCTACCAAAATATACTAATATATATATATATATGTGTGTATATCACGAAAATAAACACGTGATTTAAAAATGTGACAATGTCAGACCACGGAGGAAAAATGAAACAGGAATTTCCTTAAGTACCTTCGTATATTAATACATCTTCAGAAGGAGTGAAGATGTATTCTGAAGATGTATTAATATACATCTTCACTCCTTCTGAAGATGTATTAATATACGAAAGTACTTAAGGAAATTCCTGTTTCATTTTTCCTCCGTGGTCTGACATTGTCATATATATATATATATATATATATATATATATATATATATATATATATATATATATATATATATAATGTACTGAAGAATGAACCTGAATGAACACTTGAGAATGAACCATGTAGGTTCGAAACGTCGTGCGATTTTATAATAAGTGTAATACATTTTTCAGTTATTCAATTCTCGTTCTTCACCTTGAAAACGAACATGGCTTTTGGTGAACTCCAACTCCAGCTGAACTTGAAGCTGCTAGAGCACGAGTAAGAGGGATGGAAGCCCTAAATCAGAAAAAATATGCTGTCATGTATGCTGATGGAATATGCTGTCATATTCAATGAAACATGCATAAAAGAAAACCTACTGCCAGTATACACCAATATAAACCCACATGACCCAGCAGTCCGCAATGCAAAGTTTACCTGTAGGTATAGGCAAGATCTACGGCATCAACTCAACACGAAGAAGGAAGCCCTCCGAAGCCTTACAGAGCAAGCTGAACATCAGTTAATTAAATGAACCCAGTACGACCTCCCCAGCCAACTCAAGCAAACCATCAACAGTGAACTATCAACCCTAAAACAACAATACACACGCATGTCAAAACGAGGACACTCCGAAAGCTGACAGCCGTCAATGGTGGACAGTTAAACATCCCTCGTCCAAAAGACGGCTACATAAACCTTGGCCTAATCTGCCAATTCATATCAAGACCAAAGAAGCATCAAAAACGCCTTGAAATCGAAATGCTTCTGGACGACATCCACATGTTAGACGACAACAAGAAAGTCCTCAGCACTGACACACTTCAGGCTGAACTACTAACAGAAGCCGGGGAAAAAAACGAGGAACATATTCATCTACAATCTTAACCCCACGACTCAAAAAAGCAGCAAAACCACTAAAAAATCTGAAAGATGTGACAATAAGCATAAACAGCAGCATATGTATTGATTCCTACCCAAGAATACATGAACAAAATTAGCGACATCCTTAGTGATGACGCCAAATTTCAACGAATCACGAGGAACCCCGTGGAAGACCTTAAACGCAAAGTGAACAAAATTATTACTGCAATCAACGCAAAGAAAGGTAGTGTTCATTTCAATAAACTTCAAGGCAACTATGGCTTAGGATATGCCTATGGCAATGTTAAGACACACAAACCAGGTAACCCACTATGCCCAATAATCAGCCAAATACCAACTCCAACCTATCACCTGGCAAAAAGACTTATCGAACTCCTAACTCCATGCACTCCAAGCAACTATAGTCTACAATCAACAACAGATTTCCTAGAATTAATCAAAACTACACAACTCGATGGAATCATTGCTTCCCTGGACATCGAATCCCTATTTACCAACGTCCCAGTCGACACCACCAAAAAAATGATTTTGTCATTTGGACAAAATTGGACAAAAATTTGTCACATTGGGCAAAGTATACAGAGACGATTGACAGAGATACAGAGCTATTGACATAGCTTGGGTGCAGGGGGGGGGGGTTGTGTAAAATCCTGGTTTATGCCTCGGAGAGGCTACGGGATCCAGTAAGTTCAGTAGAACTTCAGAATCAACCCTTTTAACCCTGTCGTAGCTCAGCCGATTAAGGCAGTGTCTGGGATGCTCCCGGACGCAGGTTCGAATCCTCGTCACGGCCCCTTGTGGATTTGTTCAGGAACATAAAAACACGCGCCTATTCGAATGCATCATTGTGTCAAAATTTAGAAGCAATCAGTAAAGAGGTTTCGAAAATTTCCCTCACATGAAAAATACAGTTTTTCTAAAAAAAAAAAATTCTTTCCCGTCACAGACGAGACATCTATATAGTAGGTATATAAAAACCCGCCCTGATGCAAATGGAACGTTGTGTGAAAATTTCAAAGTGATGAAGAACTTTCGGACGTTAGCGATTTTAAACAAACGAATATTTACATTTTCCTTTATAAAGATACTGTGTGTTCAGTGATGCTTTTCCTTTAATCTTTCATACTTATTCTCTAACTCCTTAATCCTTTTGACTATTCTAAGATAATCTATACCTGTTTCTGGGTAATTCATTCCCTGGAAATGGGTGGTCAGGTCTAAATCACCTCATTCTTTGGGGCACACGTGAGGAACACATATGCGAACAATATATATATATATATATATATATATATATATATATATATATATATATATATATATATATATATATATATATATATATATATATATGTGTGTGTGTGTGTATATCACGAAAATAAACACGTGATTAAGAATGTGACAATGTCAGACCACGGAGGAAAAATGAAACAGGAATTTCCTTAAGTACTTTCGTATATTAAATACATCTTCAGAAGGTATATTAAATACATCTTCACCTTCTGAAGATGTATTTAATATACGAAAGTACTTAAGGAAATTCCTGTTTCATTTTTCCTCCGTGGTCTGACATTGTCATATATATATATATATATATATATATATATATATATATATATATATATATATATATATATATATATATATATATATATATATATATGTCGTACCTAATAGCCAGAACGCACTTCTCAGCCTACTATTCAAGGCCCGATTTGCCTAATAAGCCAAGTTTTCATGAATTAATGTTTTTTCGTCTACCTAACCTACCTAACCTAACCTAACCTAGCTTTTTTTGGCTACCTAACCTAACCTTACCTATAAATATAGGTTAGGTTAGGTTAGGTAGGGTTGGTTAGGTTCGGTCATATATCTACGTTAATTTTAACTCCAATAAAAAAAAATTGACCTCATACATAGAGAAAAGGGTTGCTTTATCATTTCATAAGAAAAATTTTTTAGTAAATATATTAATTCAGGAAAACTTGGCTTATTAGGCAAATCGGGCCTTGAATAGTAGGCTGAGAAGTGAGTTCTGGCTACTAGGTACGACATATATATATATATATATATATATATATATATATATATATATATATATATATATATATATATATATATATATACATATATATACTAGCAGTTCCCGGCCACGCGTTGCTGTGGCTGTGTTGTTGTGAACCACAACAACATTCCCTGTCCCCCAGTCCTCCCCACCATTTCCCGCTCAACCGTCTCCTCGGCTTCACAACCATTCCCCAATCCACCGTCCCCTCGTCCTCCCCACTCCAACATCCCCTCTTCCTTCCCAGCATGCCCCACTCCCCTGTCCCCTTTGTCCTCTCCACCATTCTCTATTCCTCCATCCCCTCGTCCATACCATCCCAAACTCCCTCGTCCCCTCGTCATCCCCACCATTTCCCACTCCCTCGTCCGATGCCTTCCCAAATGGTCTGATTTTCACATCAGAAAATTGGGAACTTCAAGTGATCTGATGTTCCCATTACTGTAATATAAGAAAAACTGTTAAAAAATGAAATGAAAATATGAAAAAAATATAATTAAACTATTCTCACGAAATGAATGGTCTGGTAAACAACACAGCTGAATTCCAATACAATTCACACGCAATAATTAAATCAAAATTAAAATAAATAAAAATCTAGAAAAATTCAATTTATCAATGCAATCAGAAACATTGAAATGGAATTGTAACATATCTAGTATAGCATGTGTGTTGCTCCTACATGCAACAGATGGCGCTGTTTTTTTAAGAAAAGCATAGTTTTACCTGTCACAGGTGTGGCATCTATACTTATACTTACGAAACGAACGGTATTGTAAACAACACAGCTCAATTCCAACATAATGTTACACAAATTAATTCACTAAAAAATAAAATATATCGAAATCTATGAAAATTAAATTTATCAATCCAATCGGAAACATCGAAATAGAATTCGTGGCGTATTTAGTAGTGTGCATGTTACGTGCAACAGATGGCGCTGTTTTTCAAAAACGCATGTTTTTACCCGTCACAGGGGTGGCATCTATATAGTAGGTATATAAAAACACGCGCCTATTCAAATGCAACGGTGTGTCAAAATTTCAAAACAATGGGTAAAGAGGTTTCGAAGACGTCCCCTCACATGAAAAACACATGAAAAACACAGTTTTTCAAAAAAAGCATGTTTTTTACCCGTCACAGGGGTGGCATCTATATAGTAGGTATATAAAAACCCGCTCGGAGGCGAATGGAACGTAGCGTGAAAATTTCAAAGCAATCGGTGAAGAACTTTCGGAGGTTAGCGTTTTTGAACAAACGAACATTTCCATTTTTATTTATATAGATTATATATATATATATATATATATATATATATATATATATATATATATATATATATATATATATATATATATATATATATATATATATATGTATATATAAATATATACGACAACCTATGATAACCATCTTTGTAACCCATATGTAATTTCTTTTTTGTAACAAAGTTCAAATAAAGTAAATATATAGATGTGTACATACAAAAGAATGGGGGTGGTAGGAGAAGATAATATTAGTGTTCAGTGAGAAACCACAAGGTCTCCTCTGAATACTTTTTATTTTCTTCTCCGAGGCTATGGGTCCCCACATTGGCGCCAGAGGTGGTACCCTCACAAACTTTTAAATATGTATATATATATATATATATATATATATATATATATATATATATATATATATATATATATATATATATATATATATATATATATATATTAGTGTGTGTTTAAGCTTATCCTTATACAGTTGATTTTCAATAAATAATTGTGTAAACAGTCTAGGCGGCAGCGAGTGCACCTGTATGGGCGACTTTTGGAAAAAGTGAGCTGTGTGGAGTTGGAAGCCTCTGCTGTGGTCGGTGATACAGAGGAATATTCACGTCGCGTCAGTTCCGTCAAAGAAGTGACACGCCTTCTGGTCTCCGGAGCACCCTTGGAGCCGACAGCGGGTCACACTGTGTTCGTGCTACACCTAGCCATCACCACCAACTGCACCGACCTCCTGCCTCTTCTCCTGAGTGCTGGGGCACCACTTACCTCCACCACAGGTGGCATGAACATCCTACAGTTAGCGTGGCTTTCTCCAGATGTCACCACCCAGATAGCGGCTATTGTTACAAGGGTACGTTCTTTGTATTTTTTGAGATATATACAAGAGTTGTTACATTCTTGTACAGCCACTAGTACGCGTAGCGTTTCGGGCAAGTCCTTAATCCTATGGTAACTGGAATACGATCCCCTGCCGCGAAGAATCGTTTTTTCATCCAAGTACACATTTTACTGTTGTGTTAAACAGAGGCTACAGTTAAGGAATTGCGCCCAGTAAATCCTCCCCGGCCAGGATACGAACCTCTACATTTGTAGAGTACTTAAAGGGTAGTGACTTTTCATATCCACAGAGTGGCACCAGCAGTGGATTTTCTAATCTAATTGCCCTGGAAACACAAACCGTAACTGTCTCTATTTTCCGCTTGTTACAACTTGTAATAAAGTTGTTATATCTTGGCTTAACGTGTTTATGACGTATTAGAACGTTGTTACAACTTGCTATATTGGTTGCTATAACTGGTTAGGAGGTGTTAAAACTTGTTCGAACGTTGTACCAACGTCGTAGTTTCGGTGTGTGTTTGGTGGGTATTTAGTTTGTATAAATAAGATGAATCCGTACAGATCTTGTACAGAGATTGCTGCCCTCTGTGGTCATTCTTAAGGCATGCTTCACGAGTATCGTGAAGAAGATGCCGTACAGGGTTGGAGCAAGGACGCAGCCGTATTTAACACCGTTGATGTTCAATGGTTCAGAAGTTGAGCTGTCATACACGACGGTGTATTACACTACCTGGTTAGATTTGGCTCGTGCCTGACAGAGGAATAACTAATACCTATCTTGAGTTATCTTGAGATGATTTCGGGGCTTTAGTGTCCCCGCGGCCCGGTCCTCGACCAGGCCTCCACCCCCAGGAAGCAGCCCGTGACAGCTGACTAACACCCAGGTACCTATTTTACTGTTAGGTAACAGGGGCATAGGGTGAAAGAAATTCTGCCCATTGTTTCTCGCCGGCGCCCGGGATGGAACCCGGGACCACAGGATCACAAGTCCAGTGTGCTCTCCGCTCGGCCGACCGGCTCCCTAGGCCTATCACGGCTACCTAGGCCTATCACGTTCTTATGTTCAAGACTATGATCCCAACAGCCCTGTTAGGTAATTCTTAATTGACACCAGTAAAATCGAGAAGGGAGGAATACAGAAACGAAGATATATAGTCAACAAGTATAATATTGTATATCTGATATAAATTATTTCAACTTGGGCTTATTGATCACAATCAACATTTTAAATTCAGATGGACATATATATGAATAATCTCTGTTATTAGAATGCCAGACGGCTTAAACACCTTTAAGCTAGGGACACCCTCATACTACTTAACTGACACACTGTTGACACAAGACCTCACATTTGCTACTGACTGCTTAAGGCGACGTGAGCTGAGTCCTTCCTCGTCCCCAGTCACCACGTCTGATTAATAATTCTTTACTAACATACTACAGACTGAAATAATTCCCATCAAACTTATATAATCATACTAACATACTATTTCATACATTGATAACTAAAAGTATAACATTCTTAAATGGTTGAACTAAACAATTACTTATATAAGGATATAACAAGAGGGCAAGACAGACAGCCCGGCTCTGCCTTTCTCCCTCACTGCACATGTATTGAACATGAACACTTCCTGTCCACTTAATGCAAGCTCTCTTCCTCAGACATAGGTATATAATAGTCATATATTCTAATACATCATAAAACATAATACAACAGCCCACCAAATGTATATGAGATACACTATGCAAATACACTCCTACAGTCTGAGATGGGTGATAACAGATATGTTACTAATATTGTACTTGTGAGATCCTCTAAATCATAACACAGTGACGGGTTCAGAGATTACATAACAGGAACTATGACAATGGGTGGACCTAAGATAATATTTTCAGTCATTTACAACCCTCCACTAAATGACAGAAGACCCAAACAGGAGTTTAATAGAAACAACATGGCTACCATTAATATAATAGAGAGCAGCTTCAGTTGCCTGCAGGAATGGATCCAGATTCTTAATCAAGGGCGATTTCAACCATGGAAAGATAGACTGGGAGAATGGGGACCCACACGGTGGTGCAGATACATCGAGAGCTGAACTCTTAGAAGTAGCAACAAGGAACTTTCTGGGCCAACATGTCAGGGAACCCACAAGAATGAGAGGCAATGACAAACCAGCTAGACTCGACTTGATATTCACTTTGAATGAGTCAGAAATAAGAGAAGTAAAATTTGAAACCCCCATAGAAATGAGTGACCACAGTGTATTGACATTTGAGTATCTTGGTAGAGGTAGGGATAACCTATCCAAGGATGGGATCGGAAGGAAAAAAGACTGAATTACCGAAGAGGAAAATAAGATGAGATGAGGAACTTCCAAAGGGGAATATTATGGGAAACAGAACTCAGAGAGAAGACTGTACAGGATATGATGGACTATGTCACCCAGAAATGCCTGGAAGCTGCAGATAGATTTATCCCCGTCCAAAAGGAGAAAAACGAAAAGCAACAGAAGAATCCATGGGTCAACCAGGAATGTAAGGTAGCAAAGCAATTGAGTAAAAGAACATGGAGAAACTACAGAAATAACAGAACGCCAGAGAGCAGGGAGAAATACTAGAGGGGCAAGAAATGAGTACCTCAGAGTGAGGAGAGAAGCAAAGAGACACTATGAAAATGACTTCGTGAGTAAAGCTAAGACCCAAACAAAGCTGTTCCACAGCCACATCAGGAGGAAAACAGCGGTGAAGGAACAAGTGATGAAACTGAGAAAAAGGGAGAATAGATACACAGAGAATGACAATGAGGTGTGTGAAGAACTCAAGAAAAGATTCCAGGAGGTCTTCACAAAAGAACAAGGGAAAGCCCCTGCACTAAATGAGGAGGCGGCAAACCAAGCAACCTTGGAGGATTTTGACCTCACCAGTGATGAGGTCACAAGGAATCTGATGGACCTGAGACAAAAGCTGTTGGGCCTGGCGGAATCTCACCGAGGATACTAAAAGAAGGTGCAGAAGCACTAAGTGTGCCACTCTCTATGGTGTATAGCAGGCCACTGGAAACAGGAGACCTACCGGAAAGCTGAAAGACAGCTAATGTAGTCCTAATATACAAAAAGTGTGACAGGCAAGAGGCACTGAAGGGAAGGGAATTATCAGGGGGAAAGTGCTAAGCCATTATGACTATATAGCACTTGGAAGGGGTCAGGATACGTATTTGGGATCGAACGGGGGGGGGGCGGGGGGAAGGAATGGAGCCCAACCAATTGGACGGTCGGAGATTGAACGACAACCTGCATGAAGTAAGACCGTCGCTCTACCGTCCAGTCCAAGTGGTTGTAAGAGGCACTGAACTACAAGCCAGTTTCCCTAACTTGTATACCATGCAAGGTGATGGAGAAGATCATGAGAAAAAGGTTCATAGAGCATCTGGAGGGAAATAGCTTTGTAACACATCACCAGCATGGGTTCAGAGATGGTAAATCGTGCTTCACAGGGTTAATAGAGTTCTATGATCAAGCAGCAAAAATTAAGCAAGAAAGAGAAGGGTGGGCAGACTGCATTTTCTTGGACTTTCAGAAAGCTTTTGACACTGTACCCTATAGAAGGCTGTTATCTTGAGGTTATCTTGAGATGATTTCGGGGCTTTTTAGTGACCCCTGTGGCCCGGTCCTCGACTAGGCCTCCACCCCCAGGAAGCAGCCCGTGACAGCTGACTAACTCCCAGGTACCTATTTTACTGCTAGGTAACAGGGGCATAGGGTGAAAGAAACTCTGCCCATTGTTTCTCGCCGGCGCCTGGGATCGAACCCAGGACCACAGGATCACAAGCCCAGCGTGCTGTCCACTCGGCCGACCGGCTCCCTAAAGTTGTTGCTCCCTGTTACGGAAATTGGAGCAACAGGCAGGAGTAAAAGGTAAGGTGCTCCAGTGGATAAGGGAGTATCTAAGCAACAGGAAACAGCGAGTAACTGTGAGAGGTGGGGGGGGGGGCATCAAAATGGCGAGATGTCACCAGTGGAGTCCCACAGGGCTCTGTACTTGGACCAATCCTGTTTCTAATATATGTAAACGATCTTCCAGAGGGTATAGACTCATTCCTCTCGATGTGTGCTAATAATGCAACAATTATGAAAAGAATCAAGACAGATGATGATAGACAGAGACTACTAAACGACCTGATCAGGCTGTTGGAATGGTCTAGAAAATGGCTGCTAAAGTTCAACTCAGGAAAGCGCAAAGTAATGAAATTAGGCGAAGGGAGCAGAAGGCTGAACACAAGGTACCATCTGGGAGGTGAAATTGTACAAGAGAAATTGAGAGAAAGATCTGGGGATTGATATCACTCCGAACCTGTCCCCAGAGGCCCACATCAAAAGGATATCCTCAGCGGCATATGCTAGACTGGCCAACATAAGGACTGCCTTTAGAAACTTATGTAAGGAATCGTTCAAGACCCTGTATACCACTTATGTCAGACCAATCCTGGAATATGCAGCTTCAGCTTGGAGTCCATACTTAGTTAAACACAAGACAAAGTTAGAGATGATTCAGCGGTATGCCACCAGACTCGTTCCGGAACTGAGAGGTATGATCTACGAGGAAAGGCTAAAGGAGCTAAAACTCCCGTCTCTGAAAAACAGAAGAGTAAAGGGAGACATGATAACCACCTACAAAATTCTCAGGGGAATTGAGAGGGTGGACAAAGACAAACTCTTCAGCACGGGTGGGACACGAACAAGGGGACACAGGTGGAAACTTAGTACCCAGATGAGCCACAGAGACATTAAAAAGAACTTTTTTAGAGTCAAAGTAGTTAGTAAATGGAATGCACTAGGCAGTGATGTGGTGGAGGCTGACTCCATACACAGTTTCAAATGTAGATATGATAGAGTCCAGTAGGCTCAGGAATCTGTACACCAGTTGACTGACAGTTGAGAGGCGGGACCAAAGAGCCAGAGCTCAACCCCCGCAAGCACAAATAGGTGAGTACAGTGCCTCTCATGTCCTCGTGAAACGATTGTATCATGCTGAGTAGTGGGGGGGGTGGGGGGGGGGGAGCCAATTTTGGGCCGGGTCTTGAAGAATCCGTCCCTGCTCATGAGTTCGAAGGCCTTTGTAAGGTCAATGAAGGCGATGTACGAGGCTTTTCTCTGCTCCCTGCACTTTTCTCCATGTCAGTGGTCGACCTCTCGGCTCTGAAACTGCACAGTGACTCAGGGTACACTCTTTCAGCAAGAATCTGGAGTCCGACCAAGACGACACTGGCGAATAGTTTGCCGACTACGCTGAGGAGGGAGATGCAACGATAGTTGTTGCAATCACTTCTGTCAACTTTATTTTTGTAGAGAGTAATGATTTCTGTATCTCTCATGTCTTGTGGCACCGAGCCCTCCCTCCAGCACTGGCACAGAAGTTCACGACGCTCAGTTTTAAGTCTTCCTCGAGCGCACTTGATAACTTCAGGCGGAATTCCGTCATCTCCTGGGGTCCTTCCCTGAGGAAAGTGAATCCACTGCTTTCTCATCTTCTTTACAGTCGGTTCAAGATCAAGTTCTTCCATGATGGGTAGACACTCGATTGCATCCAGGGCCTCTACGCTGACCAAGTTCTCTCTGGAGTAGAGTTCGGAGGAATGTTCCACCCAGCGATTCATCTGCTGATCACGATCTTTAATGATCTCATCAGTGGCTGACTTCAGAGGATCTGTTCTGTTTCGTATAGGGCCTGTTGCAGTCTGGATGCTGGAACAGTGTTGGTGCAGTGATTGTTAGCACAGCACCTTGCAGATTATTGAACTCTACTTTCCTCCAAGGAGTGCCGGACCAACTGGGCTGTGGTGGGTATGTGGGCCTGCGGGCCGCTCCAAGCAACAGCCTGGTGGACCAAACTCTCACAAGTCGAGCCTGGCCTCGGGCCGGGCTTGGGGAGTAGAAGAACTCCCAGAACCCCATCAACCAGGTAACCAGGTACTCTGGGCAATACGGAGGCCCTGTAGTTTTTTTCCTGAGGGCAGGTTCTTGTAGGCTGAGAGAGCTCGTCTCTTTTCCTCTATGAGGGGTAACAGTTCCTCGGTACTGGCCTCGAACCAGTCTGCTGACTTGCTCTGCTTTTTACCGAAGGTGGGTATGGCAGTGTTAAAAATGGTGCCCCCTGAGGTGTGACCACCTGTCACATGTGCTATCGCAGGGTGGTCTAGGAAGGGCATTTTCCAGAGCAGCAGTGAACTCCTCCACCTTGTGAGGATCCCAGGTCTTGTTTACGTTTATGCATGGTTTTCCCTTCTCCTTTGCTCTGTGGATTTTCCGGGGTTGGAACTTTACTTTGAAAACGACGAAAGAGTGGTCAGTGTCACAATCTGCCCTCTGGAAGCTGCGGGTCAGTTTGACACTTCTCAGATTGCTACGCCCTGTAAGCAACAGGTCGAGTTGGTGACAAATGCTTAGACCTGGGATGTCTCCAGGTGTGCTGGGGCTTGGTGTCAAAGAAGAAATTGGTGACTCAGAGATCGTGACGACAGCAGAACTCTAGGAGGTGCTGCCCACTCTCATTCATCTTCCAAAATCCAAGCTGGCCCAGGCAGGAAGGCCAAGAGCTGTGATCAGAACTAACTCTAGCATTAAATTCTCCCAGGAAGAAAACTGACTCTTGTTGAGGTAGGTCTCAGAGAGTTAGGCCGAGGTCATCATAGAATTAATCCTTCGCTTCGGTAGAGGAGGTCAGAGTTGAAGTGTAGACGTTGATGAAGCTGAAGTTTGAGAATCATTACAGACCCCTCTGTGGGCGGTACTTTGGACCCTAGTAACCTGTTCCTGACGGCGAAGACAACTCCATGCTTCCTTACTCTTTCTTGTGGTTTGCCTTGCCACAAGACGGTAAAATCCTTCTCCTGTATGCTGACGGATGCGGGCAGACGTGCCTCTTGCAGGGCGACTACATCCATCTGGAGCCTACATTGATCACTGTTGATCACAGCTGTTTCGCGGGCGTCGTTCACTTTCAGTAAATCTTCCGAGATACTTACTGTCATGGTGTCATGGTTCTTACATTACAAGTGCCCAGTTTGAGAGCTGGGTGGCTCTACATTTGTTTTCTTTTGCTTGGTGCATAGTTGACGATCTGCTAGTTGGATTGTGGCCTAAGCTCCACGCTCCCAGTGGAGCAGGCGGACCGAGGCAGGACAGCATCTTACTGGCTAGGGGCTGCCAAGCTTGGTAGCCCCTACCAAGCCCCTGCGGGTGGTAACTGTCGATGAAATCGGAAGATTTCTCCCATTGACGGAAGCAGCCTCTGGCACCTCACTCTAAGCCTATTGAGTGGTAGGCTTATCGCCGGTAACTGTAGCTTCTCATGTTGAGCCATCGTCAAGGAGACGCTGGAGTGTTCTTTCCAGGGCACAGGCCTGGGCAATAGCTGTGGAGAACTGGCTGTTGCCCCATGCAGCAAATCTGCGGAGAGCAATTACCCATCCCCATGCAGCTGCATACCGCCTTAGGGACTCCGACTCCGGAGTTTTCCTCTGGGTTAACTCCCGAAGCCTTTTCCATGAGTGGCTTTAGCCGCAAGGCAGAGGAGGTTTGAATTCGGGTTCTCCTTTCCCCTAGATGAGACACACTCTCTCTCTCTCTCTCTCTCTCTCTGTCTGTCTGTCTCTCTCTCTCTCTCTCTCTCTCTCTCTCTCTCTCTCTCTCTCTCTCTCTCTCTCTCTCTCTCTCTCTCTCTCTCTCTCTCTCTCTCTCTCTCTCTCTCTCTCTCTCTCTCTCTCTATATATATATATATATATATATATATATATATATATATATATATATATATATATATATATATATATATATATATGTCGTACCTAATAGCCAGAACGCACTTCTCAGCCTACTATGCAAGGCCCGATTTGCCTAATATGCCAAGTTTTCCTGAATTAATATATTTTCTCTAATTTTTTTCTTATGAAATGATAAAGCTACCCATTTCATTATGTATGAGGTCAATTTTTTTTTATTGGAGTTAAAATTAACGTAGATATATGACCAAACCTAACCAACCCTACCTAACCTAACCTAACCTATCTTTACAGGTTAGGTTAGGTTAGGTAGCCGAAAAAGTTAAGTTAGGTTAGGTTAGGTAGGTTAGGTAGTCGAAAAACAATTAATTCATGAAAACTTGGCTTATTAGGCAAATCGGGCCTTGCATAGTAGGCTGAGAAGTGCGTTCTGGCTACTAGGTACGACATATATATATATATATATATATATATATATATATATATATATATATATATATATATATATATATATATATATATATATATATATATATAAATAATATAGTAGTAGTTGTAGTAGGCATCCATCAGTCTCAGGAGACTATGGAGTTGCGCTCTGATGTCGGCCTGGTCTTGAGTGGCTTCACCAGGGCACAATGCCACAGTAGGTTGATTCGGGGGAGAAGCTGTTACCCATGCAGCAGGTCACCCCTCCCTCTCCACGGCGTTGAAAGTCTCCAATGGAAAGGTCAATACGATTGGTTCCAGCGCCGTCGCAGGAACTGTGAGTTCCGGGATGGCCTCGAGGTTGGTGAAAAAGGGGCACAGGGACCTCTAACCCCGGAGACCGCCGTGGACGTGCCCGGAGAGGGACCGTCCCATCATGGGTATGAACGACCCAAGCCTCCTGAAGCAAAGCATGGGCCCATGCGCAGGCGACGAGTCACAATAACGTGGCTGAAGTATGTTGACCAGACCACACACTAGAAATTGAAGGGACGACGACGTTTCGGTCCGTCCTGGACCATTCTCAAGTCGATTGTGTCACAATCGACTTGAGAATGGTCCAGGACGGACCGAAACGTCGTCGCCCCTTCAATTTCTAGTGTGTGGTCTGGTCAACATGGGCCCATGCTTTGCGGAGCTGCTTGGAGCTAATATATAAGTATAGTATATATATAATATATATGACAGTGTCAGACCAGGGAGAAAGAATTGAAACAGGAATTTCCTTAAGTACTTTCGTATATTAATACATCTTCAGAAGGAATGAAGATGTCTTCTTCATTCTTTCTGAAGATGTATTACTATGCGAAAGTACTTAAGGAAATTCCTGTTTCAATTCTTCCTCCCTGGTCTGACACTGTCACATTTTTCATCACGTTTTAATTTTCGTGATTTACACACACACACACACTGAAAAACTCCATACCCCAGAAGGATTCGAACCCAGACAGCCAGGAGCACTATGCATCATGACGTACCCGGTACCTTAACCACTTTACCAACCGTGACGGTTGATCACAGTTGGTCGTAACCGTAACTATGCCCAAGCTTACGACCAAGTGCTGTCAAGTCGTTGGAGATATAGCCTCGGCTCCCAATGACTTTTGTACAGTCTCGGTTGGTTGAGTGGTTAAGGTACCGGGTACGCCATGGTGCATCGTGCTCCTGGCTGTCTAACACTCTTTGGGGAAAAGCCCATTGCTCCTCCATCTATCTGCAGGTACACGTTTCCTTGCGTATCCTCACTCCTTTATTCATATTTCTCCCTACACGTTTTATACCCATACATAGGTATGTATGGGCATGTATGTATGGGTATGGGAGGTAGAGCGATGGTCTCGCTTCATGCAGGTCAGCATTCAATCCCCGACGCCTTCCCCCCGTCCCATCCAAAATCTTGACATCTTGACCCATCTTGACATCTTCCATGTGCTATATAGTCATAATGGCTTGGCACTTTCTTCCGATAGTTCCCTTCCTCACCTACTTGTATTATGTATCTGACCTCCATAATGGTATAAAGCCAATGCGCCCAGTACAGTTCCTCAGTTACAGCCCCGCTCTGTGCCAGGTAAGTCCACTACGGGCTCACCATAGCCCGTGCTACTTGGAACTCTTTGTTCCAAGCAGCTGAATCTATAACAACAACTACATACAGTTCCAGTGTTCTCTGGGAGTGTTCTCTGGAGGTCTGGGAGTGTTCTCTGGAGGTCTGGGAGTGTTCTCTGGAGGTCTGGGAGTGTTCTCTGGAGGTCTGGGAGTGTTCTCTGGAGGTCTGGGAGTGTTCTCTGGAGGTCTGGGAGTGTTCTCTGGAGGTCTGGGAGTGTTCTCTGAAGGTCTGGGAGTGTTCTCTGGAGGTCTGGGAGTGTTCTCTGGAGGTCTGGGAGTGTTCTCTGGAGGTCTGGGAGTGTTCTCTGGAGGTCTGGGAGTGTTCTCTGAAGGTCTGGGAGTGTTCTCAGGAGGTCTGGGAGTGTTCTCTGGAGGTCTGGGAGTGTTCTCTGGAGGTCTGGGAGTGTTCTCAGGAGGTCTGGGAGTGTTCTCTGGAGGTCTGGGAGTGTTCTCTGGAGGTCTGGGAGTGTTCTCTGGAGGTCTGGGAGTGTTCTCTGGAGGTCTGGGAGTGTTCTCTGGAGGTCTGGGAGTGTTCTCTGGAGGTCTGGGAGTGTTCTCTGGAGGTCTGGGAGTGTTCTCTGGAGGTCTGGGAGTGTTCTCTGGAGGTCTGGGAGTGTTCTCTGGAGGTCTGGGAGTGTTCTCTGGAGGTCTGGGAGTGTTCTCTGGAGGTCTGGGAGTGTTCTCTGGAGGTCTGGGAGTGTTCTCTGGAGGTCTGGGAGTGTTCTTTGGAGGTCTGGGAGTGTTCTCAGGAGGTCTGGGAGTGTTCTCTGGAGGTCTGGGAGTGTTCTTTGGAGGTCTGGGAGTGTTCTCAGGAGGTCTGGGAGTGTTCTCTGGAGGTTTGGGAGTGTTCTCTGGAGGTCTGGGAGTGTTCTCTGGAGGTCTGGGAGTGTTCTCTGGAGGTCTGGGAGTGTTCTCTGGAGGTCTGGGAGTGTTCTCTGGAGGTCTGGGAGTGTTCTCTGGAGGTCTGGGAGTGTTCTCTGGAGGTCTGGGAGTGTTCTCTGGAGGTCTGGGAGTGTTCTCTGGAGGTCTGGGAGTGTTCTCTGGAGGTCTGGGAGTGTTCTCTGGAGGTCTGGGAGTGTTCTCTGGAGGTCTGGGAGTGTTCTCTGGAGGTCTGGGAGTGTTCTCTGGAGGTCTGGGAGTGTTCTCTGAAGGTCTGGGAGTGTTCTCTGGAGGTCTGGGAGTGTTCTCTGGAGGTCTGGGAGTGTTCTCTGGAGGTCTGGGAGTGTTCTCTGGAGGTCTGGGAGTGTTCTCTGGAGGTCTGGGAGTGTTCTCTGGAGGTCTGGGAGTGTTCTCTGGAGGTCTGGGAGTGTTCTTTGGAGGTCTGGGAGTGTTCTCTGGAGGTCTGGGAGTGTTCTCTGGAGGTCTGGGAGTGTTCTCTGGAGGTCTGGGAGTGTTCTCTGGAGGTCTGGGAGTGTTCTCTGGAGGTCTGGGAGTGTTCTCTGGAGGTCTGGGAGTGTTCTCTGGAGGTCTGGGAGTGTTCTCTGGAGGTCTGGGAGTGTTCTCTGGAGGTCTGGGAGTGTTCTCTGGAGGTCTGGGAGTGTTCTCTGGAGGTCTGGGAGTGTTCTCTGGAGGTCTGGGAGTGTTCTCTGGAGGTCTGGGAGTGTTCTCTGGAGGTCAGGGAGTGTTCTCTGGAGGTCTGGGAGTGTTCTCTGGAGGTCTGGGAGTGTTCTCTGGAGGTCTGGGAGTGTTCTCTGGAGGTCTGGGAGTATTCTCTGGAGGTCTGGGAGTGTTCTCTGGAGGTCTGGGAGTGTTCTCTGGAGGTCTGGGAGTATTCTCTGGAGGTCTGGGAGTGTTCTCTGGAGGTCTGGGAGTGTTCTCTGGAGGTCTGGAATGTTCTCTGGAGGTCTGGGAGTGTTCTCTGGAGGTCTGGGAGTGTTCTCTGGAGGTCTGGGAGTGTTCTCTGGAGGTCTGCGAGTGTTCTCTGGAGGTCTGGGAGTGTTCTCTGGAGGTCTGGGAGTGTTCTCTGGAGGTCTGGGAGTGTTCTCTGGAGGTCTGGGAGTGTTCTCTGGAGGTCTGGGAGTGTTCTCTGGAGGTCTGGGAGTGTTCTCTGGAGGTCTGGGAGTGTTCTCTGGAGGTCTGGGAGTGTTCTCTGGAGGTCTGGGAGTGTTCTCTGGAGGTCTGGGAGTGTTCTCTGGAGGTCTGGGAGTGTTCTCTGGAGGTCTGGGAGTGTTCTCTTGGAGGTCTGGGAGTGTTCTCTGGAGGTCTGGGAGTGTTCTCTGGAGGTCTGGGAGTGTTCTCCTGGAGGTCTGGGAGTGTTCTCTTGGAAGGTCTGGGAGTGTTCTCTGGAGGTCTGGGAGTGTTCTCTGGAGGTCTGGGAGTGTTTCTCTGGAGGTCTGGGAGTGTTCTCTGGAGGTCTGGGGAGTGTTCTCTGAGGTCTGGGAGTGTTTCTCTGGAGGTCTGGGAGTGTTCTCGTGGAGGTCTGGGAGTGTTCTCTGGAGGTCTGGGAGTGTTCTTCGTGGAGGTCTGGGGAGTGTTCTCTGGAGGTCTGGGAGTGTTCTCATGGAGGTCTGGGAGTGTTCTCATGGAGGTCTTGGGAGTGTTCTCTGGAGGTCTGGGAGTGTTCTCTGGAGGTCTGGGAGTGTCTCTGGAGGTCTGGGAGTGTTCTCTGGAGGTCTGGGAGTGTTCTCTGGAGGTCTGGGAGTGTTCTCTGGAGGTCTGGGAGTGTTCTCGTGGAGGTCTGGGAGTGTTCTCTGGAGGTCTGGGGTGTTCTCTGGAGGTCTGGGAGTGTTCTCTGGAGGTCTGTGGAGTGTTCTCTGGAGGTCTGGGAGTGTTCTCTGGAGGTCTGGGAGTGTTCTCTGGAGTGTTCTCTGGAGGTCTGGGAGTGTTCTCTGGAGGTCTGGGAGTGTTCTCTGGAGGTCTGGGAGTGTTTCTCTGGAGGTCTGGGAGTGTTCTCTGGAGGTCTGGGGAGTGTTCTCTGGAGGTCTGGGAGTGTTCTCTGGAGGTCTGGGAGTGTTCTCTGGAGGTCTGGGAGTGTTCTCTGGAGGTCTGGGAGTGTTTCTCTGGAGGTCTGGGAGTGTTCTCTGGAGGTCTGGGAGTTGTTCTCTGGAGGTCTGGGAGTGTTCTCTGGAGGTCTGGGAGTGTTCTCTGGAGGTCTGGGAGTGTTCTCTGGAGGTCTGGGAGTGTTCTCTGGAGGTCTGGGTGTTCTCTGAAGGTCTGGGAGTGTTCTCTGGAGGTCTAGGAGTGTTCTCCCAGACCTCCAGCTCCAGCCATAGATCCTGGAAGGCGACACAAGTTTATAGTAGCTTCAAGGAGCTACTTAAGGGCTGCTCAGAAGTAACATTTCATTACTCTATATTCTCTATTTTTTAAGATGTGAGAATTCAAATTTTCCAGTTTTCTTTCTATATCTGAATATTTCCTTCGCATAATTTTTGCAAGTTTTAACTTTGAAGGTTTATTGACAGTCGTTACTTTTATACTGGTATCTGAGCTTTAATGAGCTTGATTTGGATTTATGTGATTGTGTTGACCAGACCACACACTAGAAATTGAAGGGACGACGACGTTTCGGTCCGTCCTGGACCATTCTCAAGTCGATTGTGTGATCTGATTTTGCTGATAAAGATTTCCTTTATCTGATTTTGTTTTAATAATTCTGTTTCCTTATCAGCAGCGTTCAGTTTCCTTCAGTGCTCTCGGTGCTATTGCTGTGTGAAATAATTTTCACATTTTACACTTAAATTCTAAATAATAAATTAAATTACTATGAAGTAATTTAATTGGTGTAAGAGTAATTTGTAATTTGCATTAACAATTAGTTCATTCAGTGATAAACAAACAAGTAGACTAAACGCCATTAGGCTGGTCCTTTCAGTTAATTAATTTAAGAATTCATTCTGGTTAGTTTAATTGACCAAGTGAGTAAGTTTAAGTGTTAATTAACTGTTTCAACACTGACTGAACTATTTATAAATTGCATAAACATCAGAACAATATAATCCCCCACTGTAGAGTTACGAAAAATAATGGAACAAACAAACCTATGAAAAAGTCTATTGAAGGTAAGATAATTTAATGAAAATTACTTTAATCACATAACCCCACAATTGCTGTCGTCGGATCTCTCAGCATTAATGGTCGTTGTATATCCTGAGTGTACATTACATTGTGTAGTGTACATTACACTATTTTACAAATTATTACTATTATTACAAATAGTGTACATTACACTATTGTAATGGTTCTTAACTCTTCCATTGTGGATTTCAGGGCTACAGTCTCCTGCAGATTGAGATGTGGTAGAATTGATTTCATCCCTCGTAGCCTAAGGGGCCTCGTAGCCTGGTGGATAGCGCGCAGGACTCGTAATTCTGTGGCGCGGGTTCGATTCCCGCACGAGGCTGAAACAAATGGGCAAAGTTTCTTTCACCCTGAATGCCCCTGTTACCTAGCAGTAAATAGGTACCTGGGAGTTAGTCAGCTGTCACGGGCTGCTTCCTGGGGGTGGAGGCCTGGTCGAGGACCGGGCCGCGGGGACACTAAAGCCCCGAAATCATCTCAAGATAACCTCAAGAATCCCTGTTTTGTGTACATAAATGGCAATTGTTTTCTTAAAGATGGTGAATGTCAGTCAGGGTATATGTCTCATCAAATGTTAGTAAGGTTTAACATGTCTATCACTTCATCAATTCTTGTAATATTATTCTAGTCTGAATACCTGGTTGATACCTGGTTGATGGGGTTCTGGGAGTTCTTCTACTCCCCAAGCCCGGCCCGAGGCCAGGCTCGACTTGTGAGAGTTTGGTCCACCAGGCTGTTGCTTGGAGCGGCCCGCAGGCCCACATACCCACCACAGCCCGGTTGGTCCGGCACTCCTTGGAGGAAACAATCTAGTTTCCTCTTGAAAATGTCCACGGTTGTTCCGGCAATATTTCTTATGCTTGCTGGGAGGACGTTGAACAACCGCGGACCTCTGATGTTTATACAGTGTTCTCTGATTGTGCCTATGGCACCTCTGCTCTTCATTGGTTCTATTCTACATTTTCTTCCATTTGAATGAAGTGTTTGAAGATATATCTGTGCCAGACATATGAATTATTTTATTAAACATACCACAAAGATTACAACAAACACATTTATGACGTTTTATTCCATTTTCTGGAAAGCGAAATTTGTCCAGAAATGCATTGTTGATCCTCATCTTTCGCTCTATTTTTCTGGTAAGACTAATCCTGCCCGAAACGCTTTGCGTAATAGTGGCTTTAGGCATTGTATGTTCTAGCTCTACCTATAAGTCAACCAATCCTTGTAAAAATTTATTGTATGTATGTACCTTACCTAAATAAAATTGTATTGTATTGTATTGTATTGTAATCCTGCAAAATTTAGTATTTTGTGGTTGTAAATTGTATTCGATTGTATATGTGTAAATACGCAAATACAGTTGACACAACTTAAACCAGTTTATCCTCCATGAAATCTGTACCTTGAATTTGTCATAAAAGTGTATTATCATTTATATCTTTTTATATCTTATCTAACACATCATTTCCCATAAAAGCTGCAGGATTGTTAGTCTCCATGAAGGACTCGTATCTATGTTCAACAAAAAGATATTTCTCATTAATGGCATCACTCTTAACCCAGGTACTGTCTCGCCCTATTATTAATCCTATGTTCTTGGCTGGTTTTAATTACCTCGTTACTTTCGTCAACTTCCTATCTCCCATTCTCTCTGCTTGCCAAACTAATGAACAAATGGGTACCTGGGAGTTAGTCAGCTGTCACGGGCTGCTTCCTGGGGGTGGAGGCCTGGTCGAGGACCGGCCCGCGGGGACACTAAAAAGCCCCGAAATCATCTCAAGATAACCTCAAGATAACCTCAAGAAACTGCCAAACTATTTTCTATTACACATAATTTGTCAAACATGTTCTTCGCAATCTTATCTTGCGTGATCTTCTTACCTATACATAGTCCAAGTCAGTGCTGCATATTCACATGTTCATCCAAGATTTTCTCTTTTTCCATGTAGGCTTTAGTACACAGAATAAAGTTTGAACTGAATCTGATGGAAGTTGGGAGCGAGGCAGAAGATGAGGAGCTGAGTGTTGGGTTGGGGTTTCTGCTGGAGGAGCTGCAGGGGTCGGAGCCGTGGAGAGCAGCCTGGAGGAGTAAAAAACGGGATTCGGTTCCCCTTACCAAGCTCCTCGTGAAAGCCTGCCAAAGAGGCGCCACCCTTACTGCAGCATTTATACAGGTTCTTCCTTTTCTCGTATTTTTACCTATTTTTATTTCATGTATAGTATATAGCATAAACAAATATTTTACCAATTATATATTTTGAGAATGTCTTAAACTCTAACAATTAAGAGGTATTTCTTTCAGCTTCTACGATATGTGTAAATGTATCAATGTTACGTTAAGTAACATGTCCAAGGGGTTTGGAATAGGTGGGAGGAGGAAGAAGGACGAGAAGTTGGAATTCTTGAAGAGGTTGAGGATGGAAGATGAGGAGACTAAACAGTTCGGTGGTCTATCCACCGTGGGTTGGCGTCGAGTGTTTTCCTTTGGTCTTGATCGTGGTTTTGTTATTCTGATTATCTTGGGCGGCGTGGTAGGCTTGATGGGGCTTGAAGGGTCTGTGCCAGGGCGGGAGGTGAGGTAGAGAGTAAAGTGGTGTGTTGGCGTTGGGTGAAGACGCCTCAGTCTTGGTTCTTCATCCCACTTTTCTTCTCCTGCAGGTGGTTGGGCCCCTTGTGTACTAGGTCCTCGCGTACTCCTGAGTTTCCAGACTTTCTTCGTCGGGGTCTTGCTTCTTGTTGACATGACTGTTTTCGTCTAAACTTGGTGAGGAGGCCTCCATGAGGAAGTCTTGCACGTTGTAGGTGTTAAATTGATGGTGTGGAGATGCTGCTCCTACTGAGAGTTCTTCGTCTGAAAACTCCGATGCGTTGTCTGTAGTCGATGGTTCAGTCTTTGTTTGCACAGTAGGGGTTAGGCCCTGGTGTCATGGAGTGGTGGTTGCAGCTAACGCCGGAGCGTTAGTGGTATTACTACCAGGCGTAGACAGTCCGTCGGCGAGCGCTTCGGCTGAGTTGGTGATTGTAGGATCGTTAGGAGCCGGTGTGAAGTGTTTCCGTTTGTGTAGCCTGGGTCTTGGGTGGTGCTGGAGTCTGGGTTGAGGTAGTCTTTCTGGAGGTCCCTGTAGTAGTCGGAGAGGCAGAGAGCCTGTCTTCAAGGGCAATGATGGGGTCCAGGCCGTTGGCAATATTCAGAGCATTGAGTTACGAACTGGTGGTTGTCTGGTCCGGCGAGTCTCTCAGCTAGACGAATGAGACCGGGAATGATCCATTCGTGTGAAGTGAGGGATTGTGAGGGTGCTGACTGAGCATTGGTTCTCCACTAGGAAGGCTGGTGGGCAGGGCCACTGTTTGGTAAAACGGGGTAGGCCTCAACGTACTGGAGTGAACGATATGGAAGAAAATGTAGAATAGAACCAATGAAGAGCAGAGGTGCCATAGGCACAATCAGAGAACACTGTATAAACATCAGAGGTCCGCGGTTGTTCAACGTCCTCCCAGCAAGCATAAGAAATATTGCCGGAACAACCGTGGACATTTTCAAGAGGAAACTAGATTTATTCCTCCAAGGAGTGCCGGACCAACCGGGCTGTAGTGGGTATGTGGGCCTGCGGGCCGCTCCAAGCAACAGCCTGGTGGACCAAACTCTCACAAGTCGAGCCTGGCCTCGGGCCGGGCTTGGGGAGTAGAAGAACTCCCAGAACCCCATCAACCAGGTATCAACCAGGTTATGTTTGGCTGGTTGGTTTAGCTGAGGCGCTGAAGCTAATGCTAATAGAGCTGACAGCGGCGGTAGAGATTTTGGCTTTCTTTGACTCAACCAGATCTTCGATGATTTCTTGTCTACGAGGGAAGCAGTGGGGAAATCACAGAGTGATCGCTCTGTGATCGTGGGGGGAAAGCGATCACAGAGTGATCGCTTTTGCCATTTATGCAGCATTTGGTCTCCGCTTTGCACATTGAGTTGTGATGATTCTGGGCGCAGATACTGCACTTCACGATGGGTTGCTGACAATTCTGGTTGGGTGGGTGAATTCATAGCACTTAGAGCTCTGTTGTATATCACAGACGCGTTCCTTCTTCACTCGGTAGGGTGGGATCTTGATGCCAAATCAGTTGAATCTTTGTGTGGTAGCTTGGGTAGCCACGGCTAATGAGGTGAAGGTTAATTTCATGGTAGAACACACCTGAGAATATCAACATGCTGCTCAGTTGGAATTCACTCAGCAGATCACTCCATCCGGCCGAGCGGATAGCACACTGGACTTGTGATCCTGTGGTCCTGGGTTCGATCCCAGGCGCCGGCGAGAAACAATGGGCAAAGTTTCTTTCACCCTATGCCCCTGTTACCTAGCAGTAAAATAGGTACCTGGGTGTTAGCCAGCTGTCACGGGCTGTTTCCTGGGGGTGGAGGCCTGGTCGAAGACCGGGCCGCGGGGACACTAAAGCCCCGAAATCTTCTCAAGATAACCTCAAGATAAGATCCCCAAGAAGAAAACATACAACATAAAGGCCATTGGTATTAGGTACCAATGTGGTACCAATGTACCAATGTGATCCTGTGGTAGGATCAAAGAACTACATAGCAGGCTAAATTGTGCACGAAAGAATATCAGAAGAGACAGAACCCAAGCTAATCTGAAACTTCTTAGCACTATCCGAGCAACTCGTCCTCTTAAAAATAACGTCACTTTTGGCTCGTATGCGCGCTATGGCCAAATTTGGACGTAATTTGAAATGACATCGACTCACAAAAGTGACGTACTGCTCCGTTTTCTGTTTGAGTCGTCCGGCCTACGCGGACAGGTTAGGAGAGGAAACTTTCAAAAACTCGAGATCATGTGCATGAAGAAACAGCAAAAATCAAAGAAGAAAAATGACTCGAGTTGTAGGCAAAGTTAAATCCGCTTTTGCTGGGGCAGCAGTTTACATTAACACCCATGAAGCTTACTGGAGCATGAACAGTGTGTGCTTAGCATTGCCAACAGACTTATATGCCTTCAAAAAGGCCATAAATTATGCAACTGAGAATAATTTACTCTTAATAATTTAAAAAAATTGAACATTTTTCATCATCATTCTTACCGACTGTAAATCTTCGCTCCAGGCATTGTTATCCAGCCCGCACAGAGATAATATACAATTCATCACAGAAATCCTACATATAGGAAAAGAAGCCCATAATCTAGGGCTGTCAATCACCCTAAATTGGATATCAAGTCACATTGGCATAGATGGTAATGAAAAGACAGACTCACTAGCAAAAACTGCCACTGCTCTACCTGTTGTACAGGTTCAAATACCTCCAAGTTTCTCACAGATAAAGGAGCAAATCAAGAAGAAAATATTCTCAACTATCAAAAGTCGCCACAGAGCCAAAGTAGTGGAAGAAAGATCCACTGCGATATGGTACGAACAAGCCACTGGTTACTCCTCTTTCATGCCTGGCAAAAAATATCCAGAGACATTGCAGTAGCCATACACAGACTCAGACCTGGTTACAAGTGCTGCTGGGAGGTAATGAACCCAATAGTTAGAGCAACCCGTTCTCGCAAATTCGTAAAGTCAATATTGACTTATTAACTACGTGCATAGGTGATATACTAAACATAATAGATACCCTTAAAAAGATTCATAGAAAACACCGACCTTACCTAACCTTGTTAGTATCTTAAGATAAGCAACTTATTGCTTCGTAATTACAATTATTACTTAACCTATACCTATTATAGGTTAGGTAATAATTGTAATTACGAAGCAATAAGATGCTTATCTTAACATACTAAGTAGGTTAGGTAAGGTCGGTGTTTTCTATGAATCTTTTTAAGGGTATCTATTATGTTAAGTATGTCACCTATGCACATATTTAATAAGTCAATATTGACTTATTAAATTTGCGAGAACGGGTTGGTTAGAGAGTGTCATTTCTGTGGAATAGATGCAGAGACGCCACAATTGCATTACTTAATGGAATGGGAAGAATCTAAAGTCATGCACATTAAACGAGAGCAGCTGCATTAGATGCAAAATCCACAGCGACTACAATGATTAGAAACGCAGTTGAAAAATGGGACGAACTAGTGAACACTGTGCTTCTATGCAGGCGATGAGTCACAATAACGTGGCTGAAGTATGTTGACCAGACCACACACTAGAAATTGAAGGGACGACGACGTTTCGGTCCGTCCTGGACCATTCTCAATCGACTTGAGAATGGTCCAGGACGGACCGAAACGTCGTCGTCCCTTCAATTTCTAGTGTGTGGTCTGGTCAACACTGTGCTTCTATATCCGCCACTTAGATAATGTTATTAAAAAAAGACTAAAACCATTGCGCTAAAACAGTAGCAGAAAATAAACGGGAGAAATGGGGGAAACCCCACCTCCATTTAAAACTTTGACCCAAATATAACAGTAACAAGGTTATCGCAAATAACCGAACTCGGTTACGAGGTCAATGGGCATTTCCTTCTGAATGGCTAAACCTAAAACAACAACCAACATGTTCTGGTTTTCTTCCTCGACGTTGATGAGTATATACCTGGTTGATACCTGGTTGATGGGGTTCTGGGAGTTCTTCTACTCCCCAAGCCCGGCCCGAGGCCAGGCTCGACTTGTGAGAGTTTGGTCCACCAGGCTGTTGCTTGGAGCGGCCCGCAGGCCCACATACCCACCACAGCCCGGTTGGTCCGGCACTCCTTGGAGGAAACAATCTAGTTTCCTTTTGAAAATGTCCACGGTTGTTCCGGCAATATTTCTTATGCTTGCTGGGAGGGTGTTGAACAACCGCGGACCTCTGATGTTTATACAGTGTTCTCTGATTGTGCCTATGGCACCTCTGCTCTTCACTGGACCTCTGATGTTTATACAGTGTTCTCTGATTGTGCCTATGGCACCTCTGCTCTTCATTGGTTCTATTCTACATTTTCTTCCAATGTAGCAGTTCTTTGTCCGTAATCCAAATGCTGGTCTCGCTGAGACGGTTCGTGCAGCGAGGTACCGTTGTGGGTAGTTAAGACTGAGGTGAGCTTGGTGCAGCTCTTCATCGATGCCCTGCAGCTTTTTGAGGTCCTTCTCGCTCGAGAAGTAGAGCACGAAGCTTCCACTTCTTGTCGGATGTCGATGAGTGACACATTAGAGGCTTTTGATGACTTGATGTTGTATATGTGGTTGTCGAGGCCGTCGGCCCTGACTTTGTACTCACCTAGTTGTGTTTGCGGGGGTTGAGCTCTGGCTCTTTGGTCCCGCCTCTCAACCGTCAATCAACAGGTGTACAGATTCCTGAGCCTATCGGGCTCTGTCATATCTACACTTGAAACTGCGTATGGAGTCAGCCTCCACCACATCACTGCCTAATGCATTCCATTTGTCAACCACTCTGACACTAAAAAAGTTCTTTCTAATATCTCTGTGGCTCATTTGGGCACTCAGTTTCCACCTGTGTCCCCTTGTGCGTGTTCCCCTTGTGTTAAATAGACTGTCTTTATCTACCCTATCAATCCCCTTCACAATCTTGAATGTGGTGATCATGTCCCCCCTAACTCTTCTGTCTTCCAGATAGTGGTGCTTTCATTGGACTCGGTTGGTACCCCCTCAACGTGGCGCAGTAGTGGTGGAAGAGTCTTTTGCCCGTGATCCAATCTTCTGATTGATTGATATGTTATCTATGTCTTATGCCTCGTTAAGTATCAGCTCTTACGGATATAACTTGCAAAGCAGAACTTCAACTCGTGGGGCCTCAACTTCAACTCGTGGGGCCTCAACTTCAACTCGTGGGGCCTCAACTTCAACTCGTGGGGCCTCAACTTCAACTCGTGGGGCCTCAACTTCAACTCGTGGGGCCTCAACTTCAACTCGTGGGGCCTCAGCGTACCCAACTCCTTCTTGTGTTTCAGATGCAACTGCTGTCTCTCCTTTCCCCCAGTGTTATATTTTTTTCATTACTGATTCAAATTTTGTACTTGGCTTAGGAACCGACAGTAAATATTTAAGTACAATGGATATAAGTGACAAGCAGTCGTGCCTGCAAAACTCATTTTCCATAAGTGAGTAAATCCATAGGAGCCATGATGAGGGTTGTAGAACACCAGGTTGCAATCTTTTTACCATGTTGTACCATAAATCGCCGAATGGCAATACTAAATCTGTAATTCAATAAGTTTATTTAATTATTTTTAATATTACTCCTACAAAGAATTTAGGTATATTATAACTTCCAGTAATTTGGTAATTAATATGGGTGTACTGAATTTTAAATGAATTACAACTATTGAACATTAAATAAATTAATATGAAAATACTGTTGATTAAGGAGCTATATTAGTTTGCAACATGCTACATGTAGTTCCTTCAAAATATATAGACATACGTGAAGTATGTTGTCGTATCTAAGACAAATCTATCTTCTTGAGGTTATCTTGAGATGATTTCGGGGCTTTAGTGTCCCCGCGGCCCGGTCCTCGACCAGGCCTCCACCCCCAGGAAGCAGCCCGTGACAGCTGACTAACTCCCAGGTACCTATTTACTGGTAGGTAACAGGGGCATTTAGGGTGAAAGAAACTTTGACCATTTGTTTCTGCCTCGAGCGGGAATCGAACCCGCGCCACAGAATTAAGAGTCCTGCGCGCTATCCACCAGGCTACGAGGCCCCAGATTAAGTTATGATGGATCTACTTATGCATTGTAATATGATTGTAACATATTCTTGGCTATATAAATATAACAAATATACGGGGGCACGGGGGGGGCAGCTGCCCCTGTTCCCGCTCCTATTCCGGGCTAGAATCCTTGGGCCAGATTCACGAAAGCACTTACGAACCTGTACATCTTTTCTCAATCTTTGGCGGCTTTGTTTACAATTATTAAACAGTTAATGAGCTCTGAAGCACCAGGAGGCTGTTTATAACAATAACAACAGTTGAATGGGAAGGTTTCATGCTTGTAAACTGTTTAATAAATGTAACCAAAGCCGTCAAAGATTGAGAAAAGATGTACACGTTCGTAAGTACTTGCCTAAGTGCTTTCGTGAATCTGGCCCCTTGCCTCCCTCGCAGCTCGCTCAGCCATCTTAACATGTAGGAGACGCTTGATAGCTTCATCTCAAATAACAAGAAATCGCAATTTCTTCTGAATGCAACATCATGCTTCCTCTTAAGTGTATAAAATCAACTCACAATTTCTTCTAGTTATGCACAAAAAAGGAAGTTATGTCTCTTATATGTGGGAATTAGGAAATACAGGGCTACACTCCGTAACAATATGTATAGGATAATGTAAAAACGTGGATAATAATTTTAATCCTTCAAGGAGCTACACTCCGTAACAATATGTATAGGATAATGTAAAAACGTGGATAATAATTTTAATCCTTCAAGGAGCTACACTCCGTAACAATATGTATAGGATAATGTAAAAACGTGGATAATAATTTTAATCCTTCAAGGAGCTACACTCCGTAACAATATGTATAGGATAATGTAAAAACGTGGATAATAATTTTAATCCTTCAAGGAGCTACACTCCGTAACAATATGTATAGGATAATGTAAAAACGTGGATAATAATTTTAATCCTTCATTGATACGTCTGTCCGGCAGCAAGGAGGAGGCTCAGTGACGTCAAGGACTTCAGATGGTCGTACCGCACTTCACACTTCCCTGGACGCTGATCACATGCATACAACTCTTAGTTTGGTTCGCCATATGGGAGCAAATATCTTTCTGTGTGACGACAAGGGAAGGCTTCCCCTCCAGCTATGTCCTCAAGAAACAGGGAATCAACTTTTGGAGGTGAGATCATTAGGAAAGCAGTCTCCGTGGTGTAGTGGTAAGACACTCGCTTGGCGTTCCGCGAGCGCTATGTCATGGGTTCGTATCCTGGCCGGGGAGGATTTACTGGGCGCAATTCCTTAACTGTAGCCTCTGTTTAACGGAACAGTAAAATGTGTACTTGGATGAAAAAACGATTCTTCGCGGCAGGGGATCGTATTCCAGGGACCATAGGATTAAGGACTTGCCCGAAACGCTACGCGTACTAGTGGCTGTACAAGAATGTAACAACTCTTGTATATATCTCAAAAAAAAGAAAAAAAAAAAAAAGAAAGCGTCTCCATCATTAGTGTTGCAAGCCAGATTAAATTAGCATCACTAACCACTCTACGGGCTCACCATAGCCCGTGCTACTTGGAACTCTGTTCCAGGTAGCGAATCTTTAACAACAACAACATTAACCACATTCTGAGAATTTAAATGGCTCTACAAAAGCTGAGAAGCTACATATAATAAATATAACTTAGTAATGTATATAAAACTTAATTAAAATTTTCAAATGAATGTTTAGAAAATCCATCAATTCCGATTAAATGTTCACTTCCACCCGTCCTTGTTTCCACCCGTCCTCATGTCCCAGCTCCTTGTTTCCACCCGTCCTCATGTCCCAGCTCCTTGTTTCCACCCGCCCTCATGTCCCAGCTCCTTGTTTCCACCCGTCCTCATGTCCCAGCTCCTTGTTTCCACCCGCCCTCATGTCCCAGCTCCTTGTTTCCACCCGCCCTCATGTCCCAGCTCCTTGTTTCCACCCGTCCTCATGTCCCAGCTCCTTGTTTCCACCCGCCCTCATGTCCCAGCTCCTTGTTTCCACCCGCCCTCATGTCCCAGCTCCTTGTTTCCACCCGTCCTCATGTCCCAGCTCCTTGTTTCCACCCGTCCTCAGGTCCCAGCTCCTTGTTTCCACCCGTCCTCAGGTCCCAGCTCCTTGTTTCCACCCGCCCTCATGTCCCAGCTCCTTGTTTCCACCCGTCCTCAGGTCCCAGCTCCTTGCTTCCACCCGTCCTCATGTCCCAGCTCCTTGCTTCCACCCGCCCTCATGTCCCAGCTCCTTGGGACATGTACCTCTCGATTGTTACGTATGTTGTGTTATTGAAGGATGGATTGTAACTGTTATTATCTTTAGCTATAGTTGTTTCTGTAGCTTTATTGATCTTATTATCAACACAAACTTTTATTTTTCAGGATGCTATGAGTCAAGACTACCGCGCCCTTGACTTCGTGATGGAAAAAACTCGGAATGGTCTGGAAAAGCAGAATATTGCCTGTGTGATAGTCCTTATGGCTGTCTTGTACTGTGAGTACAGCTTGTCATCATGTGAAGAAAACTTATCCTCAGATCGTCCCATTTTGTCCAACGAGGCTGACTTGCTGGCTGGGAAAACCAGTTTGTCATGTGCAGCCATCTCATCTCCCAACCAAACCTCTACATCAGATGGGTGGAAGAAATTGTTTCTCCATATGATAACTATATTGAGAAAAATTGAGAAAACAAAGTTTACTAACGATGATTGGCTGAAACAACTGCTGTTTTACCAATCACAAATTAATGGTGAAAGTGATGAAGGAAATGGAACAGTGATGGTGACTGCAACAGAGACTCAAGAGGAGCTTGATATAGAGGAAGAACTCTTCTTCTTGTTCATAGACAGGCTGAAAGAAAGAGGCAAACCAATACTCACAAATTCTAAGCAGAATTCTGAGCTTGAAGAACATGTGAACTCAACATATCACAAAGCCCTTCGACTGTGTTGTGAGTCAGGTCTGCCGCTCCTGACCCACCTATTGCTGGAAGTGGCGGGTGTGCCTGTGGATGAGGTCGTTGATCCAGTCAGCGGGTCCACCGCTTTACATATTGTTGCATCTCTTGGATGCCTCGGGTTGCTGGAGTATCTGCTGAGCAGACATGCGTCCCACACTGCCAGGGACGGAGCGGGCCGCACCCCTGCACACCTCGCTTACTTGTTTGGTCACGCTGCGGTGGGCGATCGCCTGCGAGAAGGTCTTGAAGACACGCGAAGTAAAGCTGGAAATCGACCTGAAGATTTATTAGCAGCCTTTAACAGTTACATGGAGACATACATTCTTGAAAAAAGTATCAGAATTACTGCACAAGAACAGAATGACCCTCTCTCTCTCATAAAGGCACACTTAAAGCAGTTCAAGTGGAAGTGGAGAGCAAATTTTGAAAGAGCTGCAAGAAAACTTCGTGTAGACTTTACCAGTGGTGAAGCTCGAGAGGTGCAGCTAACACTGACATCAGAATTAAGGAAAATCGTTAGTAATCTAGCAAGCTTAAACCCTCTTTTAGAAGGCGATCTCCAGGTCCTAGGTAGTAGTGCAGACAACCTACGCCTGTATGCACCTGATGAGTTTGACTGTAATGTGGTTCTTAAAAATATTAATGGCTTTCCAGGTGGAGGCGTAAACATTGAGCTGACACCTCTTCCACAGGAGGTGGCGGTAATGAAAGGTTACACCACGTGTCTCAGCGTCTCGGCTGTGAATGAGTCTCTCAAAGCTTTTGTTGATGGTATGAACTTTGTGAATATATTTTCCGATGCTGTATATAAGTGTGTGAAAAACTTTAAGCTGTCAGATAATCGTCTGAGCTTTGTGACTCCGGGAATAAGAAAGACTCAAGTTGGTGTCAATATTTCATTTGCATGGGAAGGTACCGAGTTTCCTTTATTGTTGATTGATGTTGATGTTGTCCCAGTTTTAAAAGTTCCCTGGCCTGATAAACTGGAAAGACCTCCACTGACGCCTGTCGACATCGACACAGTCCACATCAGCAACACAGGTGATGGCGACTGGCGCTATTCTTTTGCTGTTGTTGAAAACAGAATCTTTCGTTCCATGTCTGAGGATCGTCGTTTGGTGTTCCTTGCCTGTAAGCTACTTATCGTTACCCTGAAGGTGGAGAGCTGGGCACCCCGGGACGTGAAGGATCTGTACACATACTGGAATGGACGCAGGTTCAAAATTCCTGCTCCCGCTGGTTTCATCCTTAAGAACGCATTCCTACTGGAGATGGAAGACATCAATGATGATGCTGAGTGGGAACCTCAGCATATTCGCAAAAGGATGTTTTCCATTTTTCGCAGAATGTGTGTACAAGACGATGACGTTACTTCTGGAAAGACGCAGTACTTCCATGGCAAGGTCCGTGCATACTTTGGAGGGAATGCAGAAAAAGCCACTATAGGTCTGAGTGCCCCAGAAATACTGCTGTTTCTGGAATCGTTGGAAGCGTCGTTGTCAGAAGGCAAAGAATAGCGAAATTACTTCTATTAAAACCTTTGGGAAGTAAAGGAAAGACTGAGCATCTATTTTTAAAGCTTTGTTCTTCATCAGGTCATGTTGATGGTAGGACATGCCATCAGGTCATATAGATGGTAGGACATGCCATCAGGTCATATAGATGGTAGGACATGCCATCAGGTCATATAGATGGTGGGACATGCCATCAGGTCATATAGATGGTAGGACATGCCATCAGGTCATATAGATGGTAGGACATGCCATCAGGTCATATAGATGGTAGGACATGCCATCAGGTCATGTAGATGGTGGGACATGCCATCAGGTCATATAGATGGTAGGACATGCCATCAGGTCATATAGATGGTGGGACATGCCATCAGGTCATATAGATGGTAGGACATGCCATCAGGTCATATAGAAGGTAGGACATGCCATCAGGTCATATAGAAGGTAGGACATGCCATCAGGTCATATAGAAGGTAGGACATGCCATCAGGTCATATAGAAGGTAGGACATGCCATCAGGTCATATAGAAGGTAGGACATGCCATCAGGTCATATAGAAGGTAGGACATGCCATCAGGTCATATAGATGGTAGGACATGCCATCAGGTCATATAGATGGTAGGACATGCCATCAGGTCATGTTGATGGTAGGACATGCCATCAGGTCATGTAGATGGTAGGACATGCCATCAGGTCATGTAGATGGTAGGACTTGCCTAAATTTTTAGATGTATATTGATAGTTGGTTTAAAGCGCTTGATATATAATGCTTTGTTCAATTTCCTGATATCGTCATACTTGTGTATTGTTTCTGTATTTATAGCCAGGATATCAGCAGAGCGGTCTGGTAATATGTAGAGGTTTAGGTTGGAGGGAATTGAGATCTTCATGGAGCCTTGTTTGAAAAAAGAAATTAATAAACGATTCACATCAGGGTTTTACAAATGGCTATTCATGGTTAACGAATTTGCTATTATTTTACTCCAGCATAGTTGAGGCAGTTAATAGTGGTAAGGTTTATGATGTTGTGTACCTTGATTTTAGCAAAGCTTTTGATACAGTACCACATGAAAGACTGATTAAAGAGATAGAGGCTCATTGTATTGGGGGGGTGCTATATTAAGTTGGATTAGGGCACGGCTGTTCCAAAGGAAACATTTTTTTTTTTTTTTTTTTTTGAGATATATACAAGAGTTGTTACATTCTTGTACAGCCACTAGTACGCGTAGCGTTTCGGGCAAGTCCTTAATCCTATGGTCCCTGGAATACGATCCCCTGCCGCGAAGAATCGTTGTTACATCCAAGTACACATTTTACTGTTGCGTTAAACAGAGGCTACAGTTAAGGAATTGTGCCCAGTAAATCCTCCCCGGCCAGGATACGAACCCATGACATAGCGCTCGCGGAACGCCAGGCGAGTGTCTTACCACTACACCACGGAGACTACATAGAGTTAGTATAATTGGGGTTAAGTCAGAGTGGAAAAATCTTGTAAGTAAAGTGCCTCAAGGCTCTGTCCAGGAACCCCTGGTATTCATAATATAAATAATTTAGATTCAGGTTTGAGCAGCAACATTTGCAAATTTGCTGATGATACAAAAATCGGGAGGTTATCTTGAGGTTATCTTGAGATGATTTCGGGGCTTTTTAGTGTCCCCGCGGCCCAGTCCTCGACCAGGCCTCCACCCCCAGGAAGCAGCCCGTGACAGCTGACTAACTCCCAGGTACCTATTTACTGCTAGGTAACAGGAAATAGGGAAACAGGTAGGGAGATAAACACGAAAAAAGACTCACTATCACTTCAATATGGTCTAAATAGAAATTTGAAATGGACAAAAGATGGCAAATGGAGTTTAATGCTGACAAATGTAAGGTTTTGGGGTAAGATGTTGATGATAGAGTTACAAGATACGAGTTAGATAGTGTTAAGATTGCAAAGTCGGAATGTGGAAGGGATCTGGAAGTTATGACTAGTAAGAATTTGAAACGAAAAAATCAATGTATAAATGTTCGTAATAAGGCAATTAGGACACTGGGATTTATTAATGGTAGAGTTAGTAATAAGACACCTGGTGTTGTTCTTCTATATCTTGCTCTGGTTAGGACCCATTTAGAATATGCAGTTCAGTTTTAGTCGCTGTATGAATGCGTCCAGTGTAGGATTATAAAGTTAATCCCCCAAATTAGAAATCTGTCATATGAAGAAATATTAACAAAGCTTAAATTACATTTACTAGAAAAGTGAAGAATTATGGGTCACATGATAAAGGTGTACAAGTGGATGAATGTGCATAACAAAGGGGATGTTAATAGAGTATTAAAAGTATCAACACAGGACAGAACACGAAACAATACTTATAAATTGGATAAGTTTAGATTTAGGAAAGACTTGGGTAAATACTGGTTTAGTAATAGGGTTATTGATTTGTGGAACCAATAACTGTGTAACATGATGGAGGTGGGGTCCCTTGGTTGTTTCAAGCGTGGGTTGGACATGTATATGAGTAGGATTGTGTGGTTATAATTAGGAGCTGCTTCGTATGGGTCAATAAGCCTTCTGCAGTTACCTTTATTCATATGTTTGTTGCCAGGTGCATTTAGAGAAATGTTTCCGTCATGCCTTTATACTATTATCGATGCGAATGCCAGTCCTCGAAGAAGCCCCAATGAAGTCAAAGAGTGTTCCAAGTCTTTGCATGCCCCCTTGGGGAGTGTCAGCCTTAATGCTCTCAATATAGAGGTTATCTTGAGATGATTTCGGGGCTTTAGTGTCCCCGCGGCCCGGTCCTCGACCAGGCCTCCACCCCCAGGAAGCAGCCTGCGACAGCTGACTAACTCCCAGGTACCTATTTACTGCTAGGTAACAGGGGCATTCAGGGTGAAAGAAACTTTGCCCATTTGTTTCTGCCTCGTGCGGGAATCGAACCCGCGCCACAGAATTACGAGTCCTGCGCGCTATCCACCAGGCTACGAGGCCCCAAGGTAGAGAGAGGCAAGTCAATCAACAAGTTCACACTAACCCTAGAAAATATTTTTTGTTTATGTATACATGGTACTGAAGCAAATGTACCTTTACAAAAATGAATAAACACTAAACTCTTGTTTAGAGTTAACATTACTTCAAGCCCAGCATTATCCCGTGCAGGTCTGGACCCCTTCACACCACCACAAGCCCAGCATCATCCCGTGCAGGTCTGGACCCCTTCACACCACCACAAGCCCAGCATCATCCCGTGCAGGTCTGGACCCCTTCACACCACCACAAACTCAGCATCACCCAAACATCAGCATGTCAGTTATATAAGAAAGGATGTTTGACTGGCTGTCTGGGCAAGGTTGGAGGGCAGATGCTTGGGGATAACCTCACACAACATCTCAGGTAGATGAATTTGGAGTATGGGACGAACATATGCTGACTGTGGTCGGTTTCTGAGTTTACCATCATCGAAATCGCTAAAACTAGTGTCCGAATGACGACAGGAAGCCGGCGGCGTGTCAAACTGCCTTGATGATCTCCCCATTGAAACATGATGATCGTTTCCATTTGTACTTTAAATGTTAACAGAGTTTTAGTATTTATGAATTCGGCAGGTAGGCGGTTCCAGGGTAAAAAAAAGCAGTCTTTCTCTCAAATACCATAGGAAATATAAGCAACTAGGGAGACGTATGCGATTCTCATAGTCAAGTGAGATACTCGGTGTGGTGCTACTTGTTTTAGTGTTTCTCAATAATAAATTGAATTAGAAGGGGAAGAGGAAAGATTTGGAGGAGGGAGGGGGGGAGCTTTTCCCACACCCCAGGAAGCGGCTTCCTCTCTTCCTGACTCCTTCTCGCCACACAATTTCCTTATTAACGCTACTGAAATTCATTTATGTTTTACCTTCCTATTTTCGTCTTTTTAACGTATACACTAATGAACAAATATAGATAATTATAATTCAATAATAAGGATGGAAAATGCTGGAAACTCTTACCTGAAGGCGGTTTCAGCTTGGCTCACTCATTATCAAGACAGTAACTACTCCAGAACATGCTGTGTTTTCGTAAAAACTGGCAACGGGTATGCTGGCTTTTCGTAAAAACTGGCAACGGGTATGCTGTGTTTTCGTAAAAACCGGCAACGGGTATGCTGGCTTTTCGTAAAAACTGGCAACGGGTATGCTGGCTTTTCGTAAAAACTGGCAACGGGTATGCTGGCTTTTCGTAAAAACTGGCAACGGGTATGCTGGCTTTTCGTAAAAACCGGCAACGGGTATGCTGGCTTTTCGTAAAAACCGGCAACGGGTATGCTGGCTTTTCGTAAAAACTGGCAACGGGTATGCTGGCTTTTCGTAAAAACTGGCAACGGGTATGCTGGCTTTTCGTAAAAACTGGCAACGGGTATGCTGGCTTTTCGTAAAAACCGGCAACGGGTATGCTGGCTTTTCGTAAAAACTGGCAACGGGTATGCTGGCTTTTCGTAAAAACCGGCAACGGGTATGCTGGCTTTTCGTAAAAACTGGCAACGGGTATGCTGGCTTTTCGTAAAAACTGGCAACGGGTATGCTGGCTTTTCGTAAAAACCGGCAACGGGTATGCTGGCTTTTCGTAAAAACTGGCAACGGGTATGCTGGCTTTTCGTAAAAACTGGCAACGGGTATGCTGGCTTTTCGTAAAAACTGGCAACGGGTATGCTGGCTTTTCGTAAAAACTGGCAACGGGTATGCTGGCTTTTCGTAAAAACTGGCAACGGGTATGCTGGCTTTTCGTAAAAACTGGCAACGGGTATGCTGGCTTTTCGTAAAAACTGGCAACGGGTATGCTGGCTTTTCGTAAAAACTGGCAACGGGTATGCTGGCTTTTCGTAAAAACTGGCAACGGGTATGCTGGCTTTTCGTAAAAACTGGCAACGGGTATGCTGGCTTTTCGTAAAAACTGGCAACGGGTATGCTGGCTTTTCGTAAAAACTGGCAACGGGTATGCTGGCTTTTCGTAAAAACTGGCAACGGGTATGCTGGCTTTTCGTAAAAACTGGCAACGGGTATGCTGGCTTTTCGTAAAAACTGGCAACGGGTATGCTGGCTTTTCGTAAAAACTGGCCACTTTTCGTAAATAAAGTAAGAAATGGCAAAAAGTTGGGCCTACAGAGATAATACAGTAGTGTCCTGGGCTGAACAGCCTTCAGCATACTGACATGGGTTACGGCACACACACCTGGTATTCTCCATGACACTGCTTCAAACTCTTCCGTTATCTTGAGATGATTTCGGGGCTTTAGTGTCCCCGCGGCCCGGTCCTCGACCAGGCCTCCACCCCCAGGAAGCAGCCCGTGACAGCTGACTAACACCCAGGTACCTATTCTACTGCTAGGTAACAGGGGCATAGGGTGAAAGAAACTCTGCCCATTGTTTCTCGCCGGCGCCTGGGATCGAACCCAGGACCACAGGATCACAAGTCCAGCGTGCTGTCCGCTCGGCCGACCGGCAGCCCAGGCTCTAGCTTTTTTCTCAATTTATCCTTCTTATGAAACTATTCCATGCTGTTAAATCTGAGTGACTTCTGGTCACAGATGCCTCGATCAGCCACTATTTCGATGTTATTTATCTCCACTAAATCAAAAATATTACTTTCCCTTTGTTGGCTCTTTATTTTTTTTTTTTTTTTTTTTTTGAGATATATACAAGAGTTGTTACATTCTTGTACAGCCACTAGTACGCGTAGCGTTTCGGGCAAGTCCTTAATCCTATGGTCCCTGGAATACGATCCCCGCCGCGAAGAATCGTTTTTTCATCCAAGTACACATTTTACTGTTGCGTTAAACAGAGGCTACAGTTAAGGAATTGCGCCCAGTAAATCCTCCCCGGCCAGGATACGAACCCATGACATAGCGCTCGCGGAACGCCAGGCGAGTGTCTTACCACTACACCACGGAGACTGCGTTATTGTGTTGTTTGTCGAGATAATAACCAACTAATTGTTAAAAAATCTTCTTTCTCAATATTCCCTCTTTTGTTAGTCAAACGTTATTTCTGTTAAAGATACCCGCGCAGGACTCGTAATTCTGTGGCGCGGGTTCGATTCCCGCACGAGGCAGAAACAAATGGGCCAAGTTTCTTTCACCCTATGCCCCTGTTACCTAGCAGTAAATAGGTACCTGGGTGTTAGTCAGCTGTCACGGGCTGCTTCCTGGGGGTGGAGGCCTGGTCGAGGACCGGGCCGCGGGGACACTAAAGCCCCGAAATCATCTCAAGATAACCTCAAGAAGATACCCAAGTTATTTCTGATAGGTATCTCTTAAGTAAAGCCAATATCGTACCAATTGTAATCCACACTTCTGTAGTAATAAGCCTAGGTACTTGGAATCAGTATTGTACATTTTCCTAGTAATTGGATTAAGTAATACAACTCAGTATTTGTTAATTTTATTGATGAGAAATGCATTGCCTAATTCTATAGTAATGTTTCATTATTTCAAAAGAACAGGTCATTAAATTATCATATATCATAAGAAAGCATATTAGGTTAAACAAAATTATAATTTTGTATTCTTTTATAATTAAAAGATTAAAAGACATTAAAAGATTAGTTTTAATTAATTTCCCACTATTGAATGGGACGATTTCAAAGTTTTGAAACCGCAGCCTAAGCTCAAATCCTCTGTAAACTCTACCATGCAAAACACACAGAAATAACAATAGCATTGAACAAATCCACAAGAGCCGTGACGAGGATTCGAACCTACGTCCGAGAGCATTCTTCAGAGAGCATCCCAGACGCTGCCTTAATCGACTGAGCTACGACATGGAAAAGGAGTTGAAACCGAAGTTCTATTGAACTTACTGGATCCTGCAGCCTCTCCGAGGCACAAACCAGGCTACCCCCATTTACTCGAGCTATGTCAATAGGCTGTTCTCCGTCTTCGCCCTTACTTCATTACACACACGCATCATTTGATGCATCACGCAATTGTGATTTCTGTGTGTAATGAAGTAAGGGCAAAGCGGGAGAACAGCCTATTGACATAGCTCGAGTGCAGGGGGAAATTGTGTAAAAGCCTGGTTTGTGTCTCGGAGAGGCTGCAGGATCCAGTAAGTTCAGTAGAACTTCGGTTTCAATTCCTTTTCCATGTCGTAGCTCAGTCGATTAAGGCAGCGTCTGTTATGCTCTCGGACGCAGGTTCGAATCCTTGTCACGGCTCTTGTGGATTTGTTCATTTGATGCATCACGCAATTGTGATTTCTGTGTGTTAGGATTGGATATAATCCAGTGCATGGCTTCGGATTCCATAATGATTGAGTTTACGTAAGACGTAGTTGTGATTAACAGTATCAAAGGCCTTTCTCAAGTCAATGAAGAGTCCAATCGGAAACTCATTTTTGTCAAGGGCTGAGTAAATTATGTCAAAGAGACTAATAATTGCATCGTTAGTACTCTTTTGGGAGCGGAAGCCAAACTGACAGGGGCTAAGAATGTCGAATTTTACGAGATAGGAGTAGAGCTGTTTGTAGATAATTTTTTCAAATATTTTTGATAGTGTGGGTAGGTTCGGTATTGGTCTATAATTGTTTATGTCTGCCGGATTACCTCCTTTATGAACTGGCATTACTCTTACTTTTTTAAGGATATTAGAGATAAATTTGACATTTATGTATCAGCCAATACTCTTGAAGTGTTTACTGACCACATGGAAAAAATTCTGACCACATGGATTGGAATTCTATTGCTAGCAAGAAGAATTCCAATCAGAGGATATTAAGGTGGTCTTTACTGTTGCAAGAGTACAATCTGGGCAGCAAACATATTCCAGGAAAATTAAATATAGAAGCAGATGCACTTTCCAGATTGCCAAAACCTGGGGTGACTTAGGGTTGTACTATGGCACAGAGATGTATATATTATTGTATATCTAATGTTTAATATATATCATTGTTTGTTTAAAATTATTCTGAAATCTATCTGAGGTGTTAATTTTATGTGAAAAAAATGTGAAATGCTTTTATGAATTTCTCATTTTTTTTCTTCATGGCTTAGGAGGGGTGTTACGAACTTTACCTCCTGTGGAGGTTAGTTTCAAGTATAAAATGTTGGTGGACACAGTTGAAAATGTTTGATAGGAAAATATCCTATCTGATAGGCTGATAACAGTAATACTCCGCCCAGCAAAGTAGTATCTTCTCAGCTGGAGATTATTAGGAATCATGTGAACTGGAATAGCCTAACTATGTGAGGGAAAAATGGACACAATCTAAAAGCATGCATAGGGAATATGGTAAATAAAGTCAATAAAGAATTATCTCTTAGGTAAAGCCAATATCGTACCAATTGTAAGCCTCACCTCTGTGGAAATAAGCCTAGGTGGATGGAATCAATATTGTACATTTTTCTAGTGTTATGATCCCAGGCAGCCGAAAAACGAGTCTCCCTTTGCCTGACCTGACTAGAAGGTCTAGGAAATATAGAGGTGAAGATACAGATGTAAAATAATTGGTTGGATTTGATAGACAATTTAAGATAATGGGCAGTGAATAAGAAAATATGTAAATGACTTGACACAAGATGTGGAGAGTTTGGTGGAGGCATGAGGCTCGCTTGAGAGGAGCTTGAGCCACTTGAGCTGAAGAAATCGCGAGGGGGAAGGTGCACTCCGTGTTTGATCCTTTTAAAGAGGATACCCCTAGTTGATATACCCTCAAGAGGAAGGCAGTGGACAGACGTCTCGACTGAGGAATAAGTTAGGAGGCGTGCCAGCTCAAGTCAGGAACTGCAGAAGGTGTTGAGGGGACAGTTAAGGCAGTTCTGTGGGTAGCCTGAGGTATCCACAGTGTCGCCTCCCCCAGAGAGCGCCCTGCTTGAGACCTTATTGTGGTAATCCCAAATTTAGCCAGATTACAGTGATTGCCGATAACTGATCGTGTGCACAGCGATCATAGCGAATGTTTATTGATAAGTTAGACATGTTTTGGTAAGGCTTGAAGCGTGAAAGCCCAGGTCGAGAAAGAAAAAGCCCAGGTCGAGAAAGAAAAAGCCCAGGTCGAGAAAGAAAAAGCCCAGGTCGAGAAAGAAAAAGCCCAGGTCGAGAAAGAAAAAGAGAGAGCAAAACAAATGCAGATAGAAGCAAATATGACTCTGGCTGAACAAAGGATTGAACATGGGTTGCCAGAGAGCACCACCCAGGTATCACACTCGCCAGATGTTAGGGTTAGGGAGAAGGACATTCTCTTGTTTGTTCCCGAAGAGGCAGAGAGCTTTTTTGAGCACTTTGAAAAGGTAGCCAGCATCAAGGAGTGGCCACAGGAGGAATGGGGCCCAGCTGGTCCAGTTAAAATTGACGGTGTAGCCAGGAAGGCATACACCCAATTGTCACTCGAAAAGTGCCAGGATTACGCCACAGTAAAGAGCAGCATACTGCGCTCGTTTCAGCTAACCCCAGAAGCTTATAGGAAGCGCTTTAGAGAGATGGTGAATGTTGGAGCATGTACTTTTGCTGAGACAGCAAGGGATCTGGAAAGACGATTCCAGAAATGGATTGAGGCTGCCGGAGTTAGATCTTACGCTGACCTGAAGCAATTGATGGTCATGGAAAAGTTCTTAGAAATGATGCATCCCGAAACAAAGTTCAAGATCCAAGAAGCAGGGATAAAGGAGGTGAAAGATGACACATATAGAGCAGATATGATTACTGAAGCATACAAGAGCTTGAGGGAGAACAGAGTGAGAAGCGAGGCGAGTGTTACGGACCCGAGCCCAGCGTCGTAGCACGGAGCGGTGACGACAACGCCATCTGTGAGTCAGCTCCCGAAACCCCCTCCAAATGGACGAAGCCATCTAGTGAGGACGGGATATACCGGCCACAGGGGCTGGATTCCCGTCTTAATCAGCTAGTAGCGTAGCCGCTGCTGACCTCAGGTGAGGTGGCGCTTAGACAGCAACACCATCTATGGAGTGGATAGGTGGACGTTTGTGTCTAAGCCTGTGAGTGAGGTGCCCTAGAGTGTAACCAGTACTAATGACGTGTCTGATTACAGAGTCGACCTGGGACTGCTGTATCGGACGATGGGGCACAGAGGCACTAGGGGCACTGGGGCACAGAAGTCACTGGGGCACAGGAGACACTGGGAGCACAAAAGGCAATGGGGGCACAGGAGACACTGGCGGCAAAGTGACACTGGTGGCACAGGAGACACTAGGGCACAGGAGACACTGGCGGCAAAGTGACACTGGCGGCAAAGTGACACTGGGGCACAGGAGACACTGGGGCACAGGAGACACTGGCGGCAAAGTGACACTGGGGCACAGGAGACACTGGGGCACAGGAGACACTGGCGGCAAAGTGACACTGGTGGCACAGGAGACACTGGGGCACAGGAGACACTGGGGCACAGGAGACACTGGGGCACAGGAGACACTGGGACACAGGAGACACTGGGACACAGGAGACACTGGGGTACAGGAGACACTGGGACACAGGAGACACTGGGGTACAGGAGACACTGGGGCACAGGAGACACTGGGACACAGGAGACACTGGGACACAGGAGTCACTGGGACACAGGAGACACTGGGGTACAGGAGACACTGGGGTACAGGAGACACTGGGACACAGGTGACACTGGGACACAGGAGACCCTGGGACACAGGAGACACTGGGACACAGGTGACACTGGGGCACAGGTGACACTGGGGCACAGGTGACACTGGGACACAGGAGACACTGGGGCACAGGAGACACTGGGACACAGGAGACACTGGGGCACAGGAGACACTGGGACACAGGAGACACTGGGACACAGGAGACACTGGGACACAGGAGACACTGGGACACAGGAGACACTGGGACACAGGAGACACTGGGACACAGGAGACACTGGGACACAGGTGACACTGGGGGCACAGGTGACACTGGGGCACAGGTGACACTGGGACACAGGAGACACTGGGACACAGGAGACACTGGGACACAGGAGACACTGGGACACAGGAGACACTGGGACACAGGTGACACTGGGACACAGGTGACACTGGGACACAGGTGACACTGGGACACAGGAGACCCTGGGACACAGGAGACACTGGGACACAGGAGACACTGGGGCACAGGAGACACTGGGGCACAGGTGACCCTGGGACACAGGAGACACTGGGACACAGGAGACACTGGGGCACAGGAGACACTGGGGCACAGGAGACACTGGGGCACAGGAGACACTGGGGCACAGGAGACACTGGGACACAGGAGACACTGGGGCACAGGAGACACTGGGGCACAGGAGACACTGGGGCACAGGAGACACTGTGACACAGGAGACACTGGGACACAGGAGACACTGGGGCACAGGAGACACTGGGGCACAGGAGACACTGGGGCACAGGAGACACTGGGGCACAGGAGACACTGTGACACAGGAGACACTGGGACACAGGAGACCCTGGGACACAGGAGACACTGGGACACAGGTGACACTGGGGCACAGGAGACACTGGGACACAGGAGACACTGGGACACAGGAGACACTGGGACACAGGTGACACTGGGGCACAGGAGACACTGGGGCACAGGAGACACTGGGACACAGGAGACACTGGGACACAGGAGACACTGGGGCACAGGAGACATTGGAGCACAGGAGACATTGGGTCACAGGTGACAATGGGGCACAGGAGACTTTGGAGCATTGGAGACATTGGGACACAGGTGACATTGGGGCACAGGTGATATAGGAGCACAGGAGACATTGGAACACTGGAGACATTGGAGCACAGGTGACATTGGGACACAGGAGACATTTGGGGCACAGGTGACATTGGAGCACAGGAGACATTGGAACACAGGAGACATTGGGGCACAGGTGACATTGGAGCAGAGGAGACACTGGGGGCACAGGTGACATTGGAGCACAGGAGACATTGGGGCACAGGTGACATTGGGGCAAAGGTGACATTGGAGCACAGGAGACATTGGAACACAGGAGACATATTGGAGCACATGAGACATTGGGACACAGGTGACAATGGAGCACATGAGACATTGGGACACTGGAGACATTGGGACACAGGTGACATTGGGGCACAGGAGACACTGGAGCACAGGAGACATTGGGGCACAGGAGACATTGGGGCACAGTTGACACTGGAGCACAGGAGACATTGGGGCACAGGAGACATTGGAACACAGTTGACATTGGAGCACAGTTGACATTGGGGCACAGGTGACGCTGGGGCACAGGAGACATTGGGGCACAGGAGACATTGGAACACAGTTGACATTGGAGCACAGTTGACATTGGGGCACAGGTGACATTGGGGCACAGGTGACGCTGGGGCACAGGTGACGCTGGGGCACAGGTGACGCTGGGGCACAGGTGCCGCTGGGGCACAGGAGACACTGGGGCACAGGAGACACTGGGATACAGGTGACATTGGGGCACAGGTGACGCTGGGGCACAGGAGACACTGGGGCACAGGAGACATTGGGGCACAGGAGACATTGGGACACAGTTGACATTGGGGCACAGGTGCCGCTGGGGCACAGGAGACACTGGGGCACAGGAGACACTGGGGCACAGGAGACATTGGGGCACAGGTGACATTGGAGCACAGGTGACATTGGGGCACAGGTGACATTGGGGCACAGGTGACATTGGAGCACAGGTGACATTGGGGCACAGGTGACATTGGAGCACAGTTGACACTGGAGCACAGGTGACATTGGGGCACAGGTGACATTGGGGCACAGGTGACATTGGGGCACAGGTGACATTGGGACACAGTTGACATTGGGGCACAGGTGACATTGGGGCACAGGAGACATTGGAGCACAGGTGACATTGGGGCACAGGAGACATTGGGACACAGTTGACATTGGAGCACAGGTGACATTGGGGCACAAGAGACATTGGAGCACAGGTGACATTGGGGCACAGGTGACATTGGAGCACAGGTGACATTGGGGCACAGGTGACATTGGAGCACAGGTGACATTGGGGCACAGGTGACATTGGAGCACAGGTGACATTGGGGCACAGGTGACATTGGAGCACAGGTGACATTGGGGCACAGGTGACATTGGGGCACAGGTGACATTGGGGCACAGGTGACATTGGGACACAGTTGACATTGGGGCACAGGTGACATTGGGGCACAGGAGACATTGGAGCACAGGTGACATTGGGACACAGTTGACATTGGAGCACAGGTGACATTGGGGCACAGGAGACATTGGAGCACAGGTGACATTGGGGCACAGGTGACATTGGAGCACAGGAGACATTGGAGCACAGGTGACATTGGGGCACAGGTGACATTGGGGCACAGTTGACATTGGAGCACAGGTGACATTGGAGCACAGGAGACATTGGAGCACAGTTGACATTGGAGCACAGGTGACATTGGGGCACAGGAGACATTGGAGCACAGGTGACATTGGGGTACAGGTGACATTGGAGCACAGGAGACATTGGGGCACAGGTGACATTGGGGCAAAGGTGACATTGAAGCACAGGAGACATTGGAACACAGGAGACATATTGGAGCACATGAGACATTGGGACACAGGTGACAATGGAGCACATGAGACATTGGGACACTGGAGACATTGGGACACAGGTGACATCGGGGCACAGGTGACATTGGGGCACAGGAGACATTGGAGCACAAAAGATATGGGGACACAGGAGACAATGGAGCACAGGAGACATTGGGGCACAGGAGACATTGGGGCACAGGGTGACATTGGAGCACAGGTGACACTGGAGCACAGGAGACATTGGAGCACAGGAAACATTGGGGCACAGGTGACACTGGAGCATAGGAGACATTGGGGCACAGGTGACATTGGAGCACAGGTGACATTGGAACACAGGAGACATTGGGGCACAGGAGACATTGGAGCACAGGTGACATTGGGGCACAGGTGACATTGGAGCACAGGAGACATTGGAGCACAGGTGACATTGGAGCACAGGAGACTTTGGGGTACAGGTGACATTGGGGCACAGGAGACATTGGGGCACAGGAGACATTGGGGCACAGGAGACATTGGGGCAGAGTTGACATTGGAGCACAGGAGACATTGGAGCACAGGTGACATTGGAGCACAGGAGACTTTGGGGTACAGGTGACATTGGGGCACAGGAGACATTGGGGTACAGGTGACATTGGGGCACAGGAGACATTGGGGCAGAGGTGACATTGGAGCACAGGAGACATTGGAGCACAGGAGACTTTGGGGCACAGGTGACATTGGGACACAGGAGACATTGGGGCAGAGGTGACATTGGAGCACAGGAGACATTTTAGCACAGGTGACATTGGGGTACAAGAGACACTGGGGGCACAGGTGACATTGGAGCACAGGTGACATTGGGGCACAGGTGACATTGGAGCATAGGAGACATTGGGGCACAGGTGACATTGGAGCATAGGAGACATTGGGGCACAGGTGACATTGGGACACAGGTGACACTGGAGCACCGGTGACATTTGGGCACAGGTGACACTGGGACACAGGAGACATTGAGGCACAGGAGACATTGGGGCACAACAGACGCTACTGCGCAGGAGACACTGGGGTCATAGTAATGCTCACAACCTCTTTGTAAACCTTTAGTGCTCAGTAGTGCTCAGCAGCGCTCATGACCCCAGGATGGCATGGACTAAACACACAAGTGCTCATGACATGAATACTGGAGGCTGCGAGCAATGTGCTGAGCTCAGCGCACTGTGGGAGCCGACCTGCTGGGCTCAGCGTTGTTGTACATATTTCCCAGTGAGAGCATTGAGACTCAAGGTGTTGCAACAGTGTGGCGTCGAGCTTGGGTCCTCAGACATGTACTCACCTAGTTCACCTAGTTGTGCTTGCGGGGGTTGAGCTCTGGCTCTTTGGTCCCGCCTCTCAACCGTCAATCAACAGGTGTACAGATTCCTGAGCCTATTGGGCTCTATCATATCCACACTTGAAACTGTGTATGGAGTCAGCCTCCACCACATCACTTCCTAATGCATTCCATATGTCAACCACTCTCACACTAAGAAAGTTCTTTCTAACATCTCTGTGGCTCATTTGGGCACTCAGTTTCCACCTGTGTCCCCTTGTGCGTGTGCCCCTTGTGTTAAATAGCCTGTCTTTATCTACCCTATCAATTCCCTTGAGAATCTTGAATGTGGTGATCATGTCCCCCCTAACTCTTCTGTCTTCCAGCGAAGTGAGGTTTAATTCCCGTAGTCTCTCCTCGTAGCTCATACCTCTCAGCTCGGGTACTAGTCTGGTGGCAAATCTTTGAACCTTTTCCAGTTTAGTCTTATCCTTGACTAGATATGGACTCCATGCTGGGGCTGCATACTCCAGGATTGGCCTGACATATGTGGTATACAAAGTTCTGAATGATTCTTTACACAAATTTCTGAATGCCGTTCGTATGTTGGCCAGCCTGGCATATGCCGCTGATGTTATCCTCTTGATATGTGCGCAGGAGACAGGTCTGGCGTGATATCAACTCCCAAGTATTTTTCTTTCTCTGACTCCTGAATAATTTCCTCTCCCAGATGATACCTTGTATTTGGTCTCCTGCTCCCTACACCTATCTTCATTGCATTACATTTGGTTGGGTTAAACTCTAACAACCACTTGTTCGACCATTCCTACAGTTTGTCTAGGTCTTCTTGAAGCCTCAAACAGTCCTCTTCTGTCTTAATCCTTCTCATAATTTTGGCATCGTCTGCAAACATTGAGAGAAATGTATCTATACCCTCCGGGAGATCATTTACATATATCAGAAACAAGATAGGAATGAGTACAGAGCCCTGTGGGACTCCACTGGTGACTTCACGCCAATCAGAGGTCTCACCCCTCACCGTAACTCTCTGCTTCCTATTGCTTAGGTACTCCCTTATCCACTGGAGCACCTTACCAGCTACACCTGCCTGTCTCTCCAGCTTATGTACCAGCCTCTTATGCGGTTCTGTGTCAAAGGCTTTCCGACAATCCAAGAAAATGCAGTCCGCCCAACCCTCTCTTTCTTGCTTAATCTGTGTTACCTGGTCATAGAATTCTATTAAGCCAGTCAGGCAAGATTTACCCTCCCTGAACCCATGTTGTCGATTTGTCACGAAGTCCCTTCTCTCCAGATGTGCTACCAGGTTTTTTCTCACGATCTTCTCCATCACCTTGCATGGTATACAAGTCAAGGATACTGGCCTGTAGTTCAGTGCCTCTTGCCTATCGCCCTTTTTGTATATTGGGACCACATTCGCCGTCTTCCATATTTCTGGTAGGTCTCCCGTCTCCAGTGACCTACTATACACTATGGAGAGTGGCAAGCAAAGTGCCTCTGCACACTCTTTTAGTACCCATGGCGAGATCCCGTCTGGACCAACAGCCTTTCTAACATCCAGTTCCAGCAGGTGTCTCTTGACCTCCTCTCTCGTAATTTCAAACTCTTCCAAGGCCGCCTGGTTTACTTCCCTTTCTCCTAGCACAGTGACCTCACCTTGTTCTGTAGTGAAGACCTCTTGGAACCTCTTGTTGAGTTCATTACACACCTCTTTGTTATTCTCTGTATACCTGTCCTCGCCTGTTCTAAGTTTCACTACCTGTTCTTTCACTGTTGTTTTCCTTCTGATGTGACTGTGGAGTAGCTTTGGTTCGGTCTTGGCTTTGTTTGCTATATCATTTTCATAACTTTTCTCTGCTTCTCTTCTCACCCTGACATACTCATTCCTGGTTCTCTGGTATCTCTCTCTGCTTTCTGGTGTTCTGTTATTCCGGAAGTTCCTCCACGCCCTTTTGTTCAGTTTCTTTGCTTCCATACATGCCCTATTATACCATGGATTCTTCTTTTGCTTCTCGAATTTTTCCTTTTGGTCTGGGATGTAGCTGCTTACTGCCTCCTGACACTTTTGGGTGACATAGTCCATCATATCTTGTACAGACTTAGCTCTGAGGTCTGTGTCCCAAGCTTCCCTTAGGAAGCTTCTCATCTCCTCATAATTTCCCTTTCGGTATGCCAGCCTTTTGTGTCCTAGTTCTTTTTTTTTGGGGGGGGGGATAATTCCTAGCTCTACCAGGTACTCAAAGTTCAATACACTGTGATCACTCATTCCCAAGGGTGCTTCCATCTTGACTTCCCTTATATCCCACTCATTTAGGGTAAATATCAGATCAAGCATTGCTGGTTCATCCTCTCCTCTCATTCTTGTTGGATCCTTGATGTGCTGGCTTAGAAAGTTTCTTGTTGCCACGTCCAGCAGCTTAGCTCTCCATGTTTCTGGTCCTCCATGCGGGTCTCTGTTCTCCCAATCTATCTTCCCATGGTTGAAGTCTCCCATGATTAGTAGTCCAGATCCATTCCTGCTAGCAACAGAAGCTGCTCTCTCCATTATGTTAATGGTGGCCATATTGTTTCTATCATATTCCTGTCTGGGTCTTTTGTCATTTGGTGGCCGATTATATATGACTACGACTATAATTTTTTGCCCTCCAGTTGTTATTGTTCCTATTACGTAGTCACTTAAACCTTCACATCCCTGAACAACCAACTCCTCAAAATCCCAGCCTTTTCTTACCAGCAGAGTTACACCACCCCCACCTCTTCCTTCTCTCTCTTTCCTCATAACATAATAGTCCTGTGGGAACACTGTTTCACTGTTTCACTGAACACTGTTATTGTTTTCGTCAGCTTTGTTTCTGTGAGAGCTATTATGTCTGGGTTTTCCTCTAGTACCCATTCTCCAAGTTCATTTGCTTTATTTGTAATACCGTCTATGTTAGTGTACATTGCCTTGAGGCTCACTTTCTTCTGTCCCTTCTCAAATCTCCTCCTTGGTGAATGTTCTGCTGGTGGAGGAAGCTGTGCCATGGGTGTGAGGATTTGTGACTTGGATACCAGGGTTGCAGAGGATACTGGGATGAGGGGTGGGGGGTCAAGTGAAGGGGAAAGGACAGGGAGGGTATGGGGTGAACGGGGCGGGAGGACAGGAAGGAAAGGGGGGGGTTTTCTATGCAGAGGAGGGTGGTGGGGTTGCCCTCCCCGCTGGTGTTACTGGGCAGCTGGTTGTGGGTTCCCCCCTCGCCTCTGGGGGGTGAAGTGTTGGGAGCTGTGGTTTCCTGGTTTTCCCCTCTCGCCCGGCGCTTCTTCCTTGCTTCTGCCGCCATGGCCCTCTCCTCCCTCGTCATGTCCCTCTGGAGGAATACTTTTTTGAATTCTCCCACATGTTGCAGGTGGCTTTTCTTTATTAGAATCGTGTCCTTTGTGTTCTCGTTTGCAAACACTATCTTTAACACACGGTCTCGGTCTTTTTTGTACCAGCCTAACCTGAAAACCTTCTCAATGCTATGCTCAGCCCCTTCCATGTCTAGTGCCTTCAGTATTTCATTCACTGCCGCTTTGTCCTTATCATTCCACATGTTGCCTCCCGTCAGTGTTGCCTCCCGTCAGTGTTGCCTCCCGTCAGTGTTGCCTCCCGTCAGTGTTGCCTCCCGTCAGTGTTGCCTCCTGTCAGTGTTGCTTCTCGTCAGTGTTGACTCTCGTCAGTGTTGACTCTCGTCAGTGTTGCCTCCCGTCAGTGTTGCCTCTCGTCAGTGTTGCCTCCCTTCAATGTTGCCTCTCGTCAGTGTTGCCTCGTCAGTGTTGCCTCTCGTCAGTGTTGCCTCTCGTCAGTGTTGCCTCTCGTCAGTGTTGCCTCCCGTCAGTGTTGCCTCCCGTCAGTGTTGCCTCTCGTCAGTGTTGCCTCTCGTCAGTGTTGCCTCCCGTCAGTGTTGCCTCCCGTCAGTGTTGCCTCCCGTCAGTGTTGCCTCCCGTCAGTGTTACCTCCCATCAGTGTTGCCTCCAGTCAGTGTTGCCTCTCGTCAGTGTTGCCTCCCTTCAATGTTGCCTCTCGTCAGTGTTACCTCCCATCAGTGTTGCCTCCCGTCAGTGTTGCCTCCCGTCAATGTTGCCTCCCGTCAGTGTTACCTCCCATCAGTGTTGCCTCCCGTCAGTGTTACCTCCCATCAGTGTTGCCTCCCGTCAGTGTTGCCTCTCGTCAGTGTTGCCTCCCTTCAATGTTGCCTCTCGTCAGTGTTGCCTCGTCAGTGTTGCCTCTCGTCAGTGTTGCCTCTCGTCAGTGTTGCCTCTCGTCAGTGTTGCCTCCCGTCAGTGTTGCCTCCCGTCAGTGTTGCCTCTCGTCAGTGTTGCCTCTCGTCAGTGTTGCCTCGTCAGTGTTGCCTCTCGTCAGTGTTGCCTCTCGTCAGTGTTGCCTCTCGTCAGTGTTGCCACCCGTCAGTGTTGCCTCCCTTCAGTGTTACCTCCCGTTAGTGTTGTCTCCCGTCAGTGTTGCCACCCGTCAGTGTTGCCACCCGTCAGTGTTGCCACCCGTCAGTGTTGCCTCCCGTTAGTGTTGCCTCCCGTCAGTGTTGCCTCCCGTCAGTGTTGCCTCCCGTTAGTGTTGTCTCCCGTCAGTGTTGCCACCCGTCAGTGTTGCCACCCGTCAGTGTTGCCACCCGTCAGTGTTGCCACCCGTCAGTGTTGCCACCCGTCAGTGTTGCCACCCGTCAGTGTTGCCTCTCGTCAGTGTTGCCTCCCGTCAGTGTTGCCTCCCGTCAGTGTTGCCTCCCGTCAGTGTTGCCTCCCGTCAGTGTTGCCTCCCGTCAGTGTTGCCTTCCGTCAGTGTTACCTCCCGTCAGTGTTACCTCCCGTCAGTGTTGCCTCCCGTCAGTGTTGCCTCCCGTCAGTGTTGCCTCTCGTCAGTGTTGCCTCCCGTCAGTGACTCCTTCCGTCAGTGTTGCCTCTCGTCAGTGTTGCCTCCCGTCAGTGTTGCCTCCCGTCAGTGTTGCCTCCCGTCAGTGACTCCTTCCGTCAGTGTTGCCTCGCGTCAGTGTTGCCACCCGTCAGTGTTGCCTCCCGTCAGTGTTGCCTCCCGTCAGTGTTGCCTCTCGTCAGTGTTGCCTCCCGTCAGTGTTGCCTCCCGTCAGTGTTGCCTCCCGTCAGTGACTCCTTCCGTCAGTGTTACCTCCCGTCAGTGTTACCTCCCGTCAGTGTTGCCTCCCGTCAGTGTTGCCTCCCGTCAGTGACTCCTTCCGTCAGTGTTGCCTCGCGTCAGTGTTGCCTCTCGTCAGTGTTGCCTCCCGTCAGTGTTGCCTCGCGTCAGTGTTGCCTCTCGTCAGTGTTGCCTCTCGTCAGTGTTGCCTCGCGTCAGTGTTGCCACCCGTCAGTGACTCCTTCCGTCAGTGTTGCCTCGCGTCAGTGTTGCCTCTCGTCAGTGTTGCCTCCCGTCAGTGTTGCCTCGCGTCAGTGTTGCCTCTCGTCAGTGTTGCCTCCCGTCAGTGTTGCCTCCGTCAGTGACTCCTTCCGTCAGTGACTCCTTCCGTCAGTGATACCTCCCGAATCAAAATAAAAAAAATTATCCTCCCCAATCTCCTCTTCGTGACTGGTTTAAAGTCCAAACTACATTTATCAAGTCAATTTCTCTCATGAAAACTGAAAAAAGCATTAGCAAGTGCAAAGCCTAATCGAGAACCCATTGCTACTCTATCAATCTGTTTGTTTTTATGTTTAATAATAATAATTGTTGAGTCTTTAACTGCCATTTCTAACTCTAACAACCATCTAAATATCTTATTACAATTTCATTACACACAGAAATCACACTTAACGTGATGTCAAATGAACAAATCCACTGAACAAATCCACTGAACAATTCCACACTGAACAAATCCACTGAACAAATCCACTACCGTCATTTGACATGACGGTAGTGTGATTTCTGTGTGTAATGAAGTAAGGGTGAAGAGGGAGAACAGCCTATTGACATAGCTCGAGTGCAGGGGGGAGTTGTGTAAAACCCTGGTTTGTGTCTCGGAGAGGCTGCAGGATCCAGTAAGTTCAGTAGAACTTCGGTTTCAACTCTTTTTAACCCTGTCGTAGCTCAGTCGATTAAGGCAGTGTCTTGGATGCTCCCGGACGCAGGTTCGAATCCTCGTCACGGCCCTTGTGGATTTGATCTTACTACAATATCCTGACACTAAATTATTGTCAGGAAATAACTGATTTACACAAATGTTAAAAGTTTCCAACAGAGGAATATTAGTGAAGCGTATTCTACATTAAAAGTATCCATTATAGCTTGGAATTCAAAATTCAATGAAGAAAGTTCCTTTACCAAATTCTGAGAGTTTTTCACAGCAAAGTCATTACAGGTTAGTGGTTCTAATAATGGAACTAGAAACTTTACCAGTTTGTAATTAAAGTACCATTGATTTTGTCAGCGATTAGTATTTTTTATTACAAACTGGCAAAGTTACTAGTTCTATTATTAGAACCACTAACCTGAAATGAATATAATTTGAGAACCTCTCAGGATTTTGTAATGGAACTTTCCTGTTTCAATTTTGAGTTCCCACCTATAATGGCTAGTTTTAATGTAGAATCACTCTTCACTAATATTCCTCTGTTGGAATCTATTGACAATTGTGTAAATCAGTTATATGCTGACAATAGTTTAGTGTCAGGATTTTGTAGTAAGATATTTAGATGGTTGTTAGAATTGGCAGTTAAAGACTCTATAATAATTATTATTAAACATAAAAGCAAATTGATGGAGTAGCAATGGTTTTGAAGATGGCATGTGGTGATTGATAAAGATTAAGCCACCCAAGAGGTGGCACGGGCATGAATAGCCCGTAAGTGGCATGTGGGGTGAGGAGGGTATATATAGAGATGCGGACGGCATGGGGCGGCATTTACCTGCTGAGCATGTCGACCACCGGTGCCCCGGGGCTGACTCTCCTGCTGCTTCTTCGTCTGCTGATCCAAGGTGAGGAGGGCGGCGGGGGGCTGATGTGGCACGTTCCTTTCTTCGCTCGCCTAGTTGTTTGAGCTTTAGCTCTCGGATCCCACATCTCAATAGACTAGTTCCTGCGACCTATGGGGATTACTATACTTGAAGGTGTTAATGGCTCTCACACTTATAGCAAGACACATTATATCCCGTTGGTTCTGTTTGTTTATCTTGGTGAAAATGTTGCGTATGTTGATGACGTCTCCCAAGAGACATCTTCCTTGCTGTGAGTTGTGGCTTGATTACTGGGGACTTTAGCTCAGCTCAGGGGCTGGTCTTCCAGGTTACTCCATGGCATCTGACCAGTGTATTATTGGTATCTTACCAGTGTATCGATGGCATCTGACCAGTGTATTCATGGTATCTAACTAGTGTAACAATGGTATCTGACTAGTGTATTCACGGTATCTAACCAGTGTATCCATGGTATCTGACTAGTGTATTCACGGTATCTAACCAGTGTATCCATGGTATCTGACTAGTGTATTCACTGTATCTAACCAGTGTATCCATGGTATCTGACTAGTGTATTCATGGTATCTGACCAGTGTATTATTGGTATCTTACCAGTGTATCGATGGCATCTGACCAGTGTATTCATGGTATCTAACTAGTGTAACAATGGTATCTGACTAGTGTATTCACGGTATCTAACCAGTGTATCCATGGTATCTGACTAGTGTATTCACGGTATCTAACCAGTGTATCCATGGTATCTGACTAGTGTATTCACGGTATCTAACCAGTGTATCCATGGTATCTGACTAGTGTATTCATGGTATCTGACTAGTGTATCAATGGTATCTTACCATGGTATCTGACTAGTGTATCAATGGTATCTTACCATGGTATCTGACTAGTGTATCAATGGTATCTTACCATGGTATCTGACTAGTGTATTCATAGTATCTGACCAGTGTATCAATGGTATCTGACCAGTGTATCCATGGTATCTGACTAGTGTATTCACGGTATCTGACTAGTGTATCAATGGTATCTGACTAGTGTATTCATGGTATCTGACTAGTGTATCAATGGTATCTGACTAGTGTATTCATGGTATCTGACTAGTGTATCAATGGTATCTTACCATGGTATCTGACTAGTGTATTCATGGTATCTGACCAGTGTATCAATGGTATCTGACCAGTGTATCCATGGTATCTGACTAGTGTATTCATGGTATCCGACTAGTGATTGGGAGCCGGTCGGCCGAGTGGACAGCACGCTGGACTTGTGATCCTGTGGTCCTGGGTTCGATCCCAGGCGCCGGCGAGAAACACTGGGCAGAGTTTCTTTCACCCTATGCCCCTGTTACCTAGCAGTAAAATAGGTACCTGGGTGTTAGTCAGCTGTCACGGGCTGCTTCCTGGGGGTGGAGGCCTGGTCGAGGACCGGGCCGCGGGGACACTAAAAGCCCCGAAATCATCTCAAGATAACCTCAAGATATAGTGTATCAATGTTATCTGACCAGTGTATCCATGGTATCTGACCAGTGTATCCATGGTATCTGACTAGTGTATCCATGGTATCTGACCAGTGTATCCATGGTATCTGACTAGTGTATCCATGGTATCTGACCAGTGTATCCATGGTATCTGACTAGTGTATCCATGGTATCTGACCAGTGTATCCATGGTATCTGATCAGTGTATCCATGGTATCTGACCAGTGTATCCATGGTATCTGACTAGTGTATCCATGGTATCTGACCAGTGTATCCATGGTATCTGACCAGTGTATCCATGGTATCTGATCAGTGTATCAATGGTATCTGACCAGTGTATCCATGGTATCTGACTAGTGTATCCATGGTATCTGACCAGTGTATCCATGGTATCTGATCAGTGTATCAATGGTATCTGATCAGTGTATCAATGGTATCTGACCAGTGTATCCATGGTATCTGATCAGTGTATCAATGGTATCTGATCAGTGTATCAATGGTATCTGACTAGTGTATCCATGGTATCTGACCAGTGTATCCATGGTATCTGATCAGTGTATCAATGGTATCTGATCAGTGTATCCATAATAACTGACCAGTGCATTAATAGTATCTGACGAGTATATGGCAACTGACCTGTGTATCCATGGTATCTCACCAGTCTATCCTGGTACCAGACCATTGTATCCATGGTATCTCACCAGTCTATCCTGGTACCAGACCATTGTATCCATGGTATCTCACCAGTCTATCCTGGTACCTGACCATTGTATCCATGGTATCTCACCAGTCTATCCTGGTACCAGACCATTGTATCCATGGTATCTCACCAGTCTATCCTGGTACCTGACCATTGTATCCATGGTATCTCACCAGTCTATCCTGGTACCAGACCATTGTATCCATGGTATCTCACCAGTCTATCCTGGTACCTGACCATTGTATCCATGGTATCTCACTGTGGGAAAATCTGACTCCAGTATTTGAAATAAATAATAAAAACTTCAATAGCTGCGAAGGACCGCCACTTTTTGAGTAAAAATGGAAAACAAAAGTGAGCAAATGGATTAATATTGATACCAAGAACTAGTGTCTTATGGATCTTAATAGGATTGTAATTTATCATAAATCAAGAGTCAAATTAACTTTCACAAAATTGGGGGGTTAAGCGCTAGGATACAATTGAATCTTAGCACCTGTAATCTGACGTTGGTTCAACCGTCGGTAAGAATTACTAATATAAATTCAAGTTATATTTCATACACATAAAATCAAATATGAAATGAGGTTAGAAAATAATATATCATTCATTCACAAATGGCGAGTAAATGGCAATTTGAAAGGAAATCATTCATGTAGCTTAATGTTAATATATCTAATACTACACTACAAAAAATAATGTCAGCTTAGGTGTTCGACTGAATTAGTGTGGCAAGTGTGGGGCGATAACGATAGCACACTTGCTACAACACCATGTCCAGGTGGGGAGCCGGTCGGCCGAGCGGACAGCACGCTGGACTTGTGATCCTGTGGTCCTGGGTTCGATCCCAGGCGCCGGCGAGAAACAATGGGCAGAGTTTCTTTCACCCTATGCCCCTGTTACCTAGCAGTAAAATAGGAACCTGGGTGTTAGTCAGCTGTCACGGGCTGCTTCCTGGGGGTGGAGGCCTGGTCGAGGACCGGGCCGCGGGGACACTAAAAAGCCCCGAAATCATCTCAAGATAACCTCAAGATAACACCCAGGGAATGAATATTATTATTCTTGTTTACGCTTCTACCAGTCAAGCTGAAAGGCAAATTAAATGTAAAGGTTGTCTAGACTGCATTTAATATCACTATTTCTGATTGAAAAGGTGAGAGTCTAGTCTTAATGGAACTAACTTTGATGACGTTGTTGTCGCGTGGGCAACCCGTTCTCGCAAATTCGTAAAGTCAATATTGACTTATTAACTACGTGCATAGGTGATATACTAAACATAATAGATACCCTTAAAAAGATTCATAGAAAACACCGACCTTACCTAACCTTGTTAGTATCTTAAGATAAGCATCTTATTGCTTCGTAATTACAATTATTACTTAACCTATACCTATTATAGGTTAGGTAATAATTGTAATTACGAAGCAATAAGATGCTTATCTTAACATACTAAGTAGGTTAGGTAAGGTCGGTGTTTTCTATGAATCTTTTTAAGGGTATCTATTATGTTAAGTATGTCACCTATGCACATATTTAATAAGTCAATATTGACTTATTAAATTTGCGAGAACGGGTTGCGCGTGGGACAACGAACGAGCTACCTATACATGAGAATGTTATCAAGTGCACTTTCTAACAAAAATCATTATAAAAGGTAATTATCCTCGTCTGGAATTGTGTTGAGAGAGAGAGAGAGAGATATATACAAGAGTTGTTACATTCTTGTACAGCCACTAGTACGCGTAGCGTTTCGGGCAAGTCCTTAATCCTATGGTCCCTGGAATACGATCCCCTGCCGCGAAGAATCGTTTTTTCATCCAAGTACACATTTTACTGTTGCGTTAAACAGAGGCTACAGTTAAGGAATTGCGCCCAGTAAATCCTCCCCGGCCAGGATACGAACCCATGACATAGCGCTCGCGGAACGCCAGGCGAGTGTCTTACCACTACACCACGGAGACTGATTAAAATGCAGATGTGGGTCTCCACGAACTCTACCACCCGCTGCTGCAAGTGTGACGTAATTAAGAGTCGTTGATTAGGACTTCTGCAACACAATAACTAGGCAAATTTGATGCCCACGCTCTCTCCATATAATGGCGTGGGAGAGTCTGTAATGGTGTCCGAGTCCCAAGGTGGCTGGCGTCACTCCTCCTCGCTCGCTCCTAGTGCGCATGCGCGGCTCTCGCTAGATACCTCGTGTGTAAATGAATTTAAGTATTTCGGAGTTAAATACCGAAGGAAGAGATTGTGATGAATATGTCACGTTTATATATTTAGTGTTATATTCTAACCTCTCGCGGCGTAAGTCGGTATATTAAAGCTGCATAAAGGAATGAGGAATATAAAGTGAAATTGTTTTACTTTTTATTAATAATAATAATAATAATAATTTTTATTTAGGCAAAGGTACATACATAAAGAGATTTTACAACCAGTATTAATTTCTACTGGTGTGGTTAATATAAGGGAGTTCCAGTAAGCAGTAAGGTGCTACGTAAATAAACTTGTTAGTGAGTAATTATCCTTAGTAAAGGTAGTTATAAACTGGACTCAGGAAGAATTTGGCAGAATATTGCGAATTATAAAATCATGATTATGGTTAATTCTACAAGTTAGTAATTTTTAGTAACTACTTGTGATTAATGCAGAAATGTTGTATAAAATACAAATGATGTATAAAAGTCTTTACAGTCTCCGTGGTGTAGTGGTAAGACACTCGCCTGGCGTTCCGCGAGCGCTATGTCATGGGTTCGTATCCTGGCCGGGGAGGATTTACTGGGCGCAATTCCTTAACTGTAGCCTCTGTTTAACGCAACAGTAAAATGTGTACTTGGTTGTAACAACGATTCTTCGCGGCAGGGGATCGTATTCCAGGGACCATAGGATTAAGGACTTGCCCGAAACGCTACGCGTACTAGTGGCTGTACAAGAATGTAACAACTCTTGTATATATCTCAAACATAAAACTGTTGGGAATTTCCAACACTCACCATTGTATCCTGGTTCGTGACCATTGTATCCATGGTCTGATGAGTGTATCCGTTGTATCTTGCCAGTGTGTCAAGGTATCTGACCACTGTATCAAGGGGGTCTGACTAGTGTATTCAAGGTATATGACCAGGGTATCCATGGGGGGAGCCGAGCGGACAGCACACTGCACTTGTGATCCTGTGGTCCCGGTTTCGATCCCGGGCGCCGGCGAGAAACAATGGGCAGAGTTTCTTTCACCCTATGCCCCTGTTACCTAGCAGTAAAATAGGTACCTGGGTGTTAGTCAGCTGTCACAGGCTGCTTCCTGGGGGTGGAGGCCTGGTCGAGGACCGGGCCGCGGGGACACTAAAAATAAAGCCCCGAAATCATCTCAAGATAACCTCAAGATGGTCTTGCGAGTGTATCCATTGTATATGAGCAATATATCCATTGTGTCTCACCACTGTATCCATAGATCTGTCCAGTGTCTCAACGGTATCTGACCAGTGCATCCATGGTATCTGACCTCTGTATCTATGGGATCTGACCAGTGTCTGAATTGTGTTTGACCACTGTATCCATGGTATATGACCATGACCAGTGAATCCTTTGAATCTCTCCAGTTTATTCATGGATCTGACCAGTGTCTCCATGTGATTTGACCACTGTATCTATGGTATCTGACCTGTGTATCCATGGTTTGTCAATTTTCTCAACTTAGCCAGTTTATAATTAAAAGTGCCAATCGCTGATAAAATAGGACGAATCGGTATACCTGTTTTATGAACTTTAGGTAACCCATATAAGATGCCAGGCTTAGAGCCAGTTGCAAGTAATTTAGTATAATCGAAAAGAGAGTATTTGCATTACCAGGCCAGATAAAGGTAGGGGTATAGTGGTTTTGGACAAGTTAGAGTATGTTAATAAGGTGGAAAGGTTGTTAGAAGACCCCTCTAAATTTACGTTGGTTGATATAGACCCATTCTCGTATATTTTGAAATGTGAGGATAAACTGAATAGAGTTTTAAGAAGTTTGAAAGACTCTCTTTTCGATTATACTAAATTTCTTGCAACTGGCTCTAAGCCAGGCATCTTATATGGGTTACCTAAAGTTCATAAAACAGGTATACCGATTCGTCCTATTTTATCAGCGATTGGCACTTTTAATTATAAACTGGCAAAGTTTCTGGTTCCATTATTAGAACCATTAACGCATAATGAATTTACTGTGAGAAATTCTCAGGATTTTGTAAAAGAACTTTCCTCTTTAAATTTGGAGTTCCCAACTATAATGGCCAGTTTCGATGTTGAATCACTTTTTACTAATATTCCTCTGTTGGAAACCATTGACATCTGTGTAAGTCAATTATTTGCTGACACTAACTTAGTGTCTGGATTTTGTAGTAAAATATTCAGACGGCTGTTAGAAATAGCAGTTAAAGACTCCATCTTTATGTTTAATAATATTTATTATAAACAAATTGATGGAGTAGCAATGGGGTCTCCTTTAGGTCCTGCACTGGCTAATGCTTTTTTGAGTTTTCACGAAATAAATTGGCTTGATAATTGTCCTTCGGCCTTCAAACCAGTCTTGTACAGAAGATATGTAGATGACACTTTTTTGTTGTTTAGGGACCAGTGTCATATTGAGAAATTTAGAGAGTATCTTAATGCACAACATAGTAATATACGGTTTACTGCAGAGTGTGAAGTTGATAATTCATTGTCGTTTCTTGATGTAAAAGTGAATAACCTCAATGGGTTCAACACTAATGTTTTTAGGAAACCAACCTTTACTGGTTTAGGTTTAAATTTTAATTCCTTTGTTCCTGATATTTTTAAGAAAAATGCTATTAACACTCTACTGAATAGGGCCTTTGTTTTATGTTCTAATTGGAATAACTTTGATCAGGAAATTAATTTTCTTGTGAATTTTTTTTCAAATAATGGTTATCCTGTGCATATGGTTTATACTTTTATAAGGAATTTCTTAAATAAGAAGTTTCACCCATCGTGTAGGATTACTACAGTGGAAAGGGATCTTAAATATATTAAATTACCATTTTATGGCACTATTAGCTTTTCTGTAAGGAGTCGTTTGAGGAGACTGTTGCAGCAGTGTTATCCTCAAGTAGACTTTAGATTTATTTTTGTCAACACAAATACCATAGGCTCTTATTTTAAATTTAAAGATAAAGTGCCTACTCCCTTGTGCTCAAATGTCGTATATATGTATAATTGTTCCAGCTGTAATGCTGGATATATCGGGAGTTCCATTCGGAACTTTAAGATTAGGATACTTGAGCACCGGGGATTATCTTTTAGGACTGGATTACCATTGTCTAAACCAGCATTTTCGGAGATTAGAAACCATTGTTATGAGTTTGATCATTCTCTGCTGGAATCTGATTTTAAAATTCTGGACACTTGTATGAATGGCCAGTCAGATTTGAAAGTAATGGAATCCTTATATATAAAGGAGCTGCGGCCTCTGTTAAATAGCAACCTTTCAGCTGTTCAATTGTACACTGTATAGTGCACAGTAGGCCCTGTAATTTGATTTTTAGTTTGTTTTGGTAATTTAATTTTGTTTAGTTTACCATGTCTTTGCCCTTTCTTACTTATTTCAAGTCTTAACATTGTACATTAATATAATCTTTTATTTAGGATATATAATACATTTTTTGGTATTTAATTTTTTTTAATATTTGAGTTTTTTATATGATTTTGGTTTGTACTTTATAATTGTCGTTTATTCTGCTTGTATTTTACATACATTTTTTGTAGATTTGTGGTCATTATATAAATATTTGTTATAGTGTTTAGTATCTATGTGTTAGGTATCAAGTTTCACTTCTGATCACTTCACGTAAGTTTAATAGAATGGTTTGTTTTAGTAGTTATAAATTTCATCTTGTAGTTTAATGGATTTTAAATTAGTTTTAACATATGTGACAGTTAATAAGTTTTATTTGTATTGATCACTTTAAGTGTGCTTAAGTGTTTTGTTTTTCAAGCATTTTCCTTTCTTTGATAGGCAATTATATTCAGTATGAGTTCTTTGTTTACCAGCTATTTGATTGTGATTTCAGTTTTTTCTTTTAGATCTGATGATGAATACGAGAAGTATTCGAAACGTTATGCATTTTAAAGTAAAGATTCTGAAACAAGATGTTCAGTATATCCCTGGTTTTCCTATTTATCTTAAAATATATATATATATATAATAATAATAATAATATTTTTTATTTAGGCAAAGGTACATACATATATATATACACATACAATATATATATATATATATATATATATATATATATATATATATATATATATATATATATATATGTCTGAAAACTCACACCCCAGGAGCAACGCAACTGGTAACTACGGGGCGCCTTAATCCGCTTGACCATCACGGCCGGACAAAAGGAAGTGATAGCCGAAGCTATTTGAACCACTTCCCCGCCGGCAACTCGGATGGTAATCTTGGGCATAGCATTTTATCAAATCACCTCATTCTTTTGGGAGTATGCTCCTGGGAGTATGGGTTCGAGTCACTTCTGGGGTGTGAGTTTTCAGACGCATATAGTCCTGGGGACCATTCAGGCTTGTTCGCATTTGTGTTCCTCACGTGTGCCCCAAAGAATGAGGTGATTTGATAAAATGCTATGCCCAAGATTACCATCCGAGTTGCCGGCGGGGAAGTGGTTCAAATAGCTTCGGCTATCACTTCCTTTTGTCCGGCCGTGATGGTCAAGCGGATTAAGGCGCCCCGTAGTTACCAGTTGCCTTGCTCCTGGGAGTATGGGTTCGAGTCACTTCTGGGGTGTGAGTTTTCAGACGCATATAGTCCTGGGGACCATTCAGGCTTGTTCGCATATATATATATATATATATATATATATATATATATATATATATATATATATATATACATATATATATATATATATATATATATATACATATATATATATATATATATATATATATATATATATTGTCAGGGTTACTCGGTGAGCGACAATATAAGTGCTTAATCCTGGCAAGGTCGCCAATGTCGGGGTTCACCTCCAATGAGAGGGGAAAGGGGCGAGTAAGAGTATACTCAAGGTCACTCACCGTAGCCCTGCGGGTCTTCACTCTATCCTCGCGGCGCCACTGTACGCCAGGAGAGTATCCCAGTCAATCCCAACCGGCCTCTGATCGAGAAGGAGTGGGAACACAACTTGTTCACTTAACTGTTGTATGCCCGCCCCAACATAGGGCTCTACTACTAACCACAAGGTCGCCAACTGGTGTTTTCGGTGTCCAGTAACACGTCAGTGGTTTTGTTGAATTGTGGTAACAGTGGCAAGAACACACTCAATATGTCTGATATCAGGCAGGTATTTACTTCTATCGCTCTCTGCTTTCAGGTATTATATAGCCACAAGAAATATGGAGGGGATGATATAAACACCAATGTACTTTGTATTTTACTTAAAACTCATTCAAAGACATCACAAGATTATATCAATAAGCAAACAGCTGTTTCAGGCGGGAGCCGCTCGTTCCCACATATAATATGAACTCGCCAAGCTGGCAATGCTCCCCCTCACGTCAATGTCAAAATCAGCCGGGCGACTACCCCCGCGCGAATGTCACTTTATCTGTTTGCTTGTGGCGTGACGCGCCAGTTTCTTTAAGTTCTCAAAGATCACTACAAGATCGAACACACAATATTCGCGACAATAGCACGTAAACACTTCGCTACACTGATCTTGAGCTCAATCAAACATTTCTATATTAAAGGTGACAATAATTTACTGTCATGGTATTACACACTGCCCTTCATTTAATGATAATGTATGCAAGTATATATTACTGGAGTTCTCAGTAATTCCTTTTGTGGGCGATAACACAATTAATCACTGCACACATGAATGATTATTCAATACACGAGCATAGACATATATATATATATATATATATGGATGAGTCAGACATCAATAATGGTAATAACATAGTTACTGGGCACATAGCCTAACTCCAAACACTGGCATATTTATATATATATTCTCTCACTAAATGATCTTATTAAAGTCTCATGAAAGACGTTATCAACACGGTAAATTCATCAATTACTCCGGGTGCCTGTACACACCAATAATAATCATAAACATCGTGAGTACTCTTTATAGTCCCACTCTTCACACTGGTGCCTTACTGTGACATAGGTGAGCCTTGCTCACGACATACAAAATACTCTGGCTAAATAATATAGCTGACTAAAGGGGAATTGGGAGGGAAACTAGTATCACCTACTTCCACCTATCCTCCGGTGAGAGTTGAGTTGTAGCTCCTGGTCCTGGCTCCGGCCTCGTGTAGGGAACGCCCCCACACACACACTGTCGTGTCCTCCAGGAACTCAATCAACGTCCCACCGTAAGCGCGTCGTCTCCGTGCCTTTTCACTGCAGGTCCGTGCTCCTCCTCGACTTCTTGTGGGGTTGGAGTCGGTCTCCCGGCCGTTGACTTCTCCTCCCAGCTACGGCTGCCCGCCTACGTCTCGGCTGCAGTCGTTCGGATTCCCGAACAGTTTTCCTCTTCCACTGCTTCCCGGTGGCTCGGTCCAGCCACTACGCCGTCACAAACGGGTGAACGGCCTCAGACGTCGTATACGTCACTGCACAGGCTTCACTTCTTCTTGCACAGTACCTGTCCCGGAACGCTTGTTGCTCAATATCCCGTCGATTCCCTCTCTGGTCCAACACAGGAACGAAGGAAGACCTCACAGAGTACTGGCAGACTTCGGGTGACGCGTAAAATCAACGGGAACGGGAAACAACTGTCAAACTGACAGGACCAATCTTCGCACGTCCAACCACCTTGACGTGTCGTGTCAGACTGATGGCGCCGCCGTGGCGCTCTGACCGGACCCCCCTTCCTTCGTGACGTCACATTCGCCACAGGAGGTTTTCATTGGCTCCCTGTGCCACATCGCTGTAGGTGACCAATCCGGTGTCACTGACGTCACATAGTTTTGGCGGCAAAACAGAAGAGCCAGCGCCATATTGGCTTCCTAAAGGGCCTAAACCACAGGCCAAAATACTCTTCTTTGATAAATTTCTCGGCACTCCGAGAACACTACAGTCCCCCACATATACCAAATTGATGCCTGCGACGTAGAGAACGCTCGGGTAAAGTGGACATGACTCTTACTGCAGGCGTGGGAGAAATATAAGGGGGGGAACACCGTCACAATATATATATATATATAATATATATATATATATATATATATATATATATATATATATATAACCAACTAACAAAATATAACTCTATGCTCTTTTATCAGGTTTGGTGGTGGAAGGAGACTGGGACAGAAAGAGAGATGATGCAGTCAACTCGTCTAGCATCGGGTTCTCCGGGTCCCACTGGGACTCTTCTTCAAACATTCGAAGAGAAACTCCAGGTCTCCCCAAGCTCTCAGAGCCATTCATCTCAGAGTATACAAATGATGACGTTAAAGAGCAGATGCCTCTCCAGACAAATACATTAGTCTTTCACATTCCAGACAAGTTGATGCAAAAGATATCTCCCGGCACTACGGAATTAATCTGTTACATTACAAATGACGAACATTTTCCCCATTCCCAAACAACAGAACCAATCACCTCCATTATAAAAGAATCACCTGTTTTCGATCCATTTGAACAATTCACTTCCCGGCCAAACGAATCACTTACTTTCCAACCAACGGAATCAATCATTTACAACAGGCCCAATACACTACTTTGCCGTCCTACAGAACATAGCACCTTCCGCAGAGGAAAATCTTTCTCTCACGATGAAACAAATTCCTCTCCCAACCGAGCAGACACATCTTTCAACGACGAAGAACGCACCAGTTTCCAGCAAGCAAATTCCACTTACCACCCACAGGCCCATAATTATTTCTCCCACCAAGAAGAACAGAACTCTGTCAGTCAAAAAGACCATCCTCTATTCCATCAGCTAAATTCCTCTTTTCATAAACAAGAACAGACACCTCTGCAGGAGAAGGAAAATACTTCTTTCCACCTACTAAAGAATACATTATACCAACAAGAAAAGCATACTCTCTTCCACCAACCTAATGACACTTTCCAGAGGCACGAATATACCCCAAGCCACGGTGAAGAATATACCCCAAGCCACGGAGACGAATATACCTCTTCCCATCAAGGGAAACACGCACCTTCCCACAGAGATCATGATGCTTTTCACAGTCAGAAACATCTTCCCTTTCCTCAAGGAGAACTTGGGCCTGAACACCAAACACAGGAGCAACACCTTTTCCTCCACGCACACAACACAACTTTCACAGTAGTTAATGAAACTTTCCAACCAAAACCAACCCTGGTTTATCCAACAGAACATTCCACTTTAGAAATATACAAATATAGTCCAGTCCAACAAACTGGGGTCAATTTACAAGGGGATAATATTCATACGCATTCAGAACAGCCCTTTACCATGCTAGAAAAGCCTCTCTTCTATCAAAAAGAACAACTCCCTTTCAACCAAGGAGAACATGTCTCTTCCGAGTCACAGGAAGGCATTCCTCTCCCTCTTGGTAATGTCAGTGTTCACCCAGAACACATTCATTCCTATCAAGAAAATGCAAACTTATACCAGAAAGAACATGTCACGTCTTACTATGAAGAACATGCCACTACCCCTTTCTACCACGGAGAACATTCTGCATACCATCGAGAAGTTCATACGCCTTCCCACCGTAAAGAACACACTCCTTCTCAAAGAGAACTTTATCAGTCGCACCGAGATCAAAGTTCTCCATACCACGAAGAACATACTTCTTTTACCCAAGGAGAGTATAATTCTTCCAAAAGAGAAGAACTTACTCCTTTCCTCTATGGAGAACATAGTTCTTTCAACCGAGAAGAAAATTCTCCCTCCCACCGAGAACACTTTCCTTCTCACGTGACAGAACATGATCCTTCTCATCTTGTAGAACATACACCTTCTCCCCGAGAGGAACATAATCCTCACATGAAAGAACATAATCCTCCTCATATGAAAGAACATGATCCTTCTCACATGATGGAACATAATCCTTCTCACATGAAAGAACATAATCCTCCTCACATGAAAGAACATAATCCTTCTCACATGAAAGAACATAATCCTTCCCAGCATGAAGGACATGATCCTTTTCACATAATAGAACATATTCCTTCTCAGCATGAAGAACATAACCCTCCCCAGCAAGAACATAATGCTTCTCACGTAAGAGAACATATTCTTTCCCACCAATTAGAACATATTCTTTCCCAAAAACTCAATGACACATTCCATCAAGAAACCTCTTTCCAACAAGTTTCTCCTGTCCACCAAGTTAAGTCCACGATGCATTATGAAGAACATTCCACTTTACACCCTGGAGAACATTCTACTTTACACCCTGGAGAACATTCCACTTTACACCCTGGAGAAAATTCCACTTTACACCCTGGAGAACATTCCACTTTACACCCTGGAGAACATTCCACTTTAGACCCTGGAGAACATTCCACTTTACACCCTGGAGAACATTCCACTTTACACCCTGGAGAACATTCCACTTTACACCCTGGAGAACATTCCACTTTACACCCTGGAGAACATTCCACTTTACACCCTGGAGAACATTCCACTTTACACCCTGGAGAACATTCCACTTTACACCCTGGAGAACATTCCACTTTACACCTGCAAGAACATGCATCTTCCCACCTGCAAGAACATGCATCTTCCCACCTGCAAGAACATGCATCTTCCCACCTGCAAGAACATGTACCTTTCCACCAAGAACACGCTCCTTCCCACCAAGAACACTCTCCTTCCCAGAAAGAACGTGCTCTCTCCCACCAAGAACGTGCTCCTTTCCACCAAGAACACCCTCCTTCCCACCAAGAACATGCTCCGGGCCACCAAGAACACCCTCCTTTCCACCAAGAACACCCTCCTTTCCACCAAGAACACCCTCCTTCCCACCAAGAACATGCACCTTTCCACCAAGAACACCCTCCTTCCCACCAAGAACACCCTCCTTCCCACCAAGAACATGCTCCTTTCCAAGAAGAACATGCTCCTTCCCACCAAGAACATGCTCCTTCTCAACAACAAGAACAAAAAATTTTCCTCAAAGAAAATATCACTTTCCATGGACAGCAGCAAACTCCTGTCCACCCAAAAGAGCATACTCCTTACCATAGTGAAGAACACTCTCCTTCCCACCTTGAAGAACATACTACTTTCCAAGAACATATTTCTTTTAATGGAGAACAACATAGCCCTTTCAACCAAGCTATCACATCTATGCATGAAGAACATAATCCTATCCTGCAAAAGGAACAATTAGAACCGGATCAAGACACTTCCCACCAAGACTATACATCTTACCTGAGAGCCAGCTATAATATTGCGTATCCAGAAGAGGATACAGCTGAGCCCACTGCAGCCCAGCCACAATGTGACTATTCCAAGTTCCACCACAACCACAGTATGGTACTGAGTGGCAGCTCCCAGTGTACCACCACCAGGACGAGTCTTCCTCAGCAGGAGAAGAAGGAAATCCTAAGGGTACACAACAGCCTCAGGACGCAGGTTAGTTCCGTGACAATAAGGGTACACAACAGCCTCAGGACGCAGGTTAGTTCCGTGACAATAAGGGTACACAACAGCCTCAGGACGCAGGTTAGTTCCGTGACAATAATGGTTCACAACAGCCTCAGGACGCAGGTTAGTTCCGTGACAATAAGGGTACACAACAGCCTCAGGACGCAGGTTAGTTCCGTGACAATAATGGTACACAACAGCCTCAGGACGCAGGTTAGTTCCGTGACAATAAGGGTACACAACAGCCTCAGGACGCAGGTTAGTTCCGTGACAATAAGGGTACACAACAGCCTCAGGACGCAGGTTAGTTCCGTGACAATAAGGGTACACAACAGCCTCAGGACGCAGGTTAGTTCCGTGACAATAATGGTACACAACAGCCTCAGGGCACAGGTTAGTTCCGTGACTATTGGTACACAACAGCCTCAGGACGCAGGTTAGTTCCGTGACAATAAGGGTACACAACAGCCTCAGGACGCAGGTTAGTTCCGTGACAATAAGGGTACACAACAGCCTCAGGACGCAGGTTAGTTCCGTGACTATTGGTACACAACAGCCTCAGGACGCAGGTTAGTTCCGTGACAATAATGGTACACAACAGCCTCAGGACGCAGCTTAGTTCCGTGACAATAAGGGTACACAACAGCCTCAGGACGCAGGTTAGTTCCGTGACAATAAGGGTACACAACAGCCTCAGGACGCAGGTTAGTTCCGTGACTATTGGTACACAACAGCCTCAGGACGCAGGTTAGTTCCGTGACAATAAGGGTACACAACAGCCTCAGGACGCAGGTTAGTTCCGTGACAATAAGGGTACACAACAGCCTCAGGACGCAGGTTAGTTCCGTGACAATAATGGTACACAACAGCCTCAGGACGCAGGTTAGTTCCGTGACAATAAGGGTACACAACAGCCTCAGGACGCAGGTTAGTTCCGTGACAATAATGGTACACAACAGCCTCAGGACGCAGGTTAGTTCCGTGACAATAAGGGTACACAACAGCCTCAGGACGCAGGTTAGTTCCGTGACAATAAGGGTACACAACAGCCTCAGGACGCAGGTTAGTTCCGTGACAATAATGGTACACAACAGCCTCAGGACGCAGGTTAGTTCCGTGACAATAATGGTACACAACAGCCTCAGGGCGCAGGTTAGTTCCGTGACAATAATGGTACACAACAGCCTCAGGACGCAGGTTAGTTCCGTGACAATAATGGTACACAACAGCCTCAGGACGCAGGTTAGTTCCGTGACAATAAGGGTACACAACAGCCTCAGGACGCAGGTTAGTTCCGTGACAATAAGGGTACACAACAGCCTCAGGACGCAGGTTAGTTCCGTGACAATAATGGTACACAACAGCCTCAGGACGCAGGTTAGTTCCGTGACAATAAGGGTACACAACAGCCTCAGGACGCAGGTTAGTTCCGTGACAATAAGGGTACACAACAGCCTCAGGACGCAGGTTAGTTCCGTGACAATAATGGTACACAACAGCCTCAGGACGCAGGTTAGTTCCGTGACAATAAGGGTACACAACAGCCTCAGGACGCAGGTTAGTTCCGTGACAATAATGGTACACAACAGCCTCAGGACGCAGGTTAGTTCCGTGACAATAAGGGTACACAACAGCCTCAGGACGCAGGTTAGTTCCGTGACAATAAGGGTACACAACAGCCTCAGGACGCAGGTTAGTTCCGTGACAATAAGGGTACACAACAGCCTCAGGACGCAGGTTAGTTCCGTGACAATATGGTACACAACAGCCTCAGGACGCAGGTTAGTTCCGTGACAATAAGGGTACACAACAGCCTCAGGACGCAGGTTAGTTCCGTGACAATAATGGTACACAACAGCCTCAGGACGCAGGTTAGTTCCGTGACAATAAGGGTACACAACAGCCTCAGGACGCAGGTTAGTTCCGTGACAATAAGGGTACACAACAGCCTCAGGACGCAGGTTAGTTCCGTGACAATAATGGTACACAACAGCCTCAGGACGCAGGTTAGTTCCGTGACAATAAGGGTACACAACAGCCTCAGGACGCAGGTTAGTTCCGTGACAATAAGGGTACACAACAGCCTCAGGACGCAGGTTAGTTCCGTGACAATAATGGTACACAACAGCCTCAGGACGCAGGTTAGTTCCGTGACAATAAGGGTACACAACAGCCTCAGGACGCAGGTTAGTTCCGTGACAATAATGGTACACAACAGCCTCAGGACGCAGGTTAGTTCCGTGACAATAAGGGTACACAACAGCCTCAGGACGCAGGTTAGTTCCGTGACAATAAGGGTACACAACAGCCTCAGGACGCAGGTTAGTTCCGTGACAATAAGGGTACACAACAGCCTCAGGACGCAGGTTAGTTCCGTGACAATATGGTACACAACAGCCTCAGGACGCAGGTTAGTTCCGTGACAATAAGGGTACACAACAGCCTCAGGACGCAGGTTAGTTCCGTGACAATAATGGTACACAACAGCCTCAGGACGCAGGTTAGTTCCGTGACAATAAGGGTACACAACAGCCTCAGGACGCAGGTTAGTTTCCGTGACAATAAGGGTACACAACAGCCTCAGGACGCAGGTTAGTTCCGTGACAATAATGGTACACAACAGCCTCAGGACGCAGGTTAGTTCCGTGACAATAATGGTACACAACAGCTTCAGGACGCAGGCTAGTTCCGTGACAATAAGGGTACACAACAGCCTCAGGACGCAGGTTAGTTCCGTGACAATAAGGGTACACAACAGCCTCAGGACGCAGGTTAGTTCCGTGACATAATTGGTACACAACAGCCTCAGGACGCAGGTTAGTTCCGTGACAATAATGGTACACAACAGCCTCAGGACGCAGGTTAGTTCCGTGACATATGGTACACAACAGCCTCAGGACGCAGGTTAGTTCCGTGACATATTGGTACACAACAGCCTCAGGACGCAGGTTAGTTCCGTGACAATAAGGGTACACAACAGCCTCAGGACGCAGGTTAGTTCCGTGACAATAAGGGTACACAACAGCCTCAGGACGCAGGTTAGTTCCGTGACAATAAGGGTACACAACAGCCTCAGGACGCAGGTTAGTTCCGTGACAATAATGGTACACAACAGCCTCAGGACGCAGGTTAGTTCCGTGACAATAAGGGTACACAACAGCCTCAGGACGCAGGTTAGTTCCGTGACAATAATGGTACACAACAGCCTCAGGACGCAGGTTAGTTCCGTGACAATAAGGGTACACAACAGCCTCAGGACGCAGGTTAGTTCCGTGACAATAAGGGTACACAACAGCCTCAGGACGCAGGTTAGTTCCGTGACAATAAGGGTACACAACAGCCTCAGGACGCAGGTTAGTTCCGTGACAATATGGTACACAACAGCCTCAGGAGGCAGGTTAGTTCCGTGACAATAAGGGTACACAACAGCCTCAGGACGCTGGTTAGTTCCGTGACAATAATGGTACACAACAGCCTCAGGACGCAGGTTAGTTCCGTGACAATAAGGGTACACAACAGCCTCAGGACGCAGGTTAGTTCCGTGACAATAAGGGTACACAACAGCCTCAGGACGCAGGTTAGTTCCGTGACTATTGGTACACAACAGCCTCAGGACGCAGGTTAGTTCCGTGACTATTGGTACACAACAGCCTCAGGACGCAGGTTAGTTCCGTGACAATAATGGTACACAACAGCCTCAGGACGCAGGTTAGTTCCGTGACAATAAGGGTACACAACAGCCTCAGGACGCAGGTTAGTTCCGTGACAATAAGGGTACACAACAGCCTCAGGACGCAGGTTAGTTCCGTGACAATAAGGGTACACAACAGCCTCAGGACGCAGGTTAGTTCCGTGACAATAAGGGTACACAACAGCCTCAGGACGCAGGTTAGTTCCGTGACAATAAGGGTACACAACAGCCTCAGGACGCAGGTTAGTTCCGTGACAATAAGGGTACACAACAGCCTCAGGACGCAGGTTAGTTCCGTGACAATAAGGGTACACAACAGCCTCAGGACGCAGGTTAGTTCCGTGACAATAATGGTACACAACAGCCTCAGGACGCAGGTTAGTTCCGTGACAATAATGGTACACAACAGCCTCAGGAAGCAGGTTAGTTCCGTGACAATAAGGGTACACAACAGCCTCAGGACGCAGGTTAGTTCCGTGACAATAATGGTACACAACAACCTCAGGACGCAGGTTAGTTCCGTGACAATAAGGGTACACAACAGCCTCAGGACGCATGTTAGTTCCGTGACAATAATGGTACACAACAGCCTCAGGACGCAGGTTAGTTCCGTGACAATAAGGGTACACAACAGCCTCAGGACGCAGGTTAGTTCCGTGACAATAAGGGTACACAACAGCCTCAGGACGCAGGCTAGTTCCGTGACAATAAGGGTACACAACAGCCTCAGGACGCAGGTTAGTTCCGTGACAATAAGGGTACACAACAGCCTCAGGACGCAGGTTAGTTCCGTGACAATAAGGGTACACAACAGCCTCAGGACGCAGGTTAGTTCCGTGACAATAAGGGTACACAACAGCCTCAGGACGCAGGCTAGTTCCGTGACAATAAGGGTACACAACAGCCTCAGGACGCAGGTTAGTTCCGTGACTATTGGTACACAACAGCCTCAGGTAAGTTCTGTGAAAAGTCTTCACACAAGGCAGATGATGCTCTGGTGTGATCAGTGTGTACACTTTACTGTACATATGTACATATGTACTGTAGACTGTACATATGTACTGATATGAGCAGTCTGGTAGTGGGACGACTCTGAGTGTGCGTGTCCTGAGATCAAGTGTGTGATGAACGCCATTGGAACTGCCTGCAGAGCACACTGTCAGACGAACGCACTGCCAGAGGAGCACACTACCAGAGGAGCACACTACCACACGACTCACACTTGTCCTCCTACAGGTAGCGAGAGGAGAGGAGCTCCGGGGAGATCCTGGTCCACAGCCACAAGCCGCCAACATGGCCGTCCTGCGCTGGAATGAGGAGCTGGCCGCTGTTGCTCAGGTGTGTCTAGTATTGTCGCAGTCATTGAATGCAAATATTTGTTGTGAATAGAACCGTTACATTGGTGACCCCGGAGTGACCAATGTAACGGTTCTATTGTAACGTAAAGTATGGCGAAAATAAACACAAACACTAAGAGAATATATATATATTTTGTCGAGTATAGAGAAGTACGCAGGTGATACTTTGGTGAGCAATGGTGTGCGTGGAGAGCACTGAGCGTCGGTACAGTATCTCGCAAGTGTCTGTTCTAGACCACACTTGAAAGTGGACTAGTTATTATTCGCTACTCTGCTGCTTATATGCTCGGGCAACACCTCATCATTCTCCAAAGGGTGACAGGAATATTAACTGGAATATTAACTGGAAGTAGGGAAGTTCCATAATTAGTACTAAGAAGAGCTTTGCGTTTCTCATTAGGCTAATGCGTTTGGAGCGAGTATATTATTGGGATAATCTACTAGCTACAGTTGCAACTAAAGTGTCCATGTTGTTATTTGACATGTGAATATGCTGTCACTCAGTCATGCGCGCATACTCACACACACACACACACACACACACACACACACACACACACACACACACACACACACACACACACACACACACGAGGCGGGACCAAAGAGCCAGAGCTCAACCCCCGCAAGCACAATTAGGTGAGTACACACTCACACACACACACACACACGCGGCTGAAGGAACTGAACCTAACGACACTAGAGAAAAGAAGGGAGAGAGGAGATATGATAGGGACATATAAAATACTCAGGGGAATTGATAAAGTGGAAATAGATGAAATGTTCACACGTAATAATAACAGAACGAGGGGACATGGGTGGAAACTGGAAACTCAGATGAGTCACAGAGATGTTAGGAAGTTTTCTTTTAGCGTGAGAGTAGTAGAAAAATGGAATGCACTTGGGGAACAGGTTGTGGAAGCAAATACTATTCATACTTTTAAAACTAGGTATGATAGGGAAATGGGACAGGAGTCATTGCTGTAAACAACCGATAGCTAGAAAGGCGGGATCCAAGAGTCAATGCTCGATCCTGCAAGCACATATAGGTGAGTACATATAGGTGAGTACACACACACACTAGAGGGGGGGGGCAACACCACCACCCCCCCTCTGCATAGAAACCCTCCCTTCCCCTCACCCTACCTGCCCCCACCCAACCATCCCTCCCCCCCCACCCCATTCTGACCTTGACACCCCTTCCCCATTCCCATCATGTCCCCCCTCCCACCTTTCTCCCCCTGTCCCCCCTCCCCCTTCATCCCATACCCTCCCTATCCCTCCTCCCCCCTCACCCCGTATCCTCCATGTCCCCCCTATCTCCTTAACCCACACCCTACCTGTCCCTTAAACCCCCACCCCCCACCCCAAAATCCTCTGAGACCCTGCAAACCACCTCACAGATCCTCTCACCCACGGAACAGCTTCCCACACCAGCAGAATGCTTGCCAAGAAAGGGACATGAAAATGAACAGAAGAAAGTGAGCTTCAAGGCGATGTACACTAACATAGATGGGATTACAAATAAAACAAGTGAACTTGGAGAATGGGCACTAGAAGAAAACCCAGACATAATAGCACTCACAGAAACAAAGTTAACGAAAATCATAACAAACGCAGTGTTTCCACAGGGCTACTATGTAGTGAGGAAAGAGAGAGAAGGGAGAGGAGGAGGTGGTGTAGCTTTGCTACTAAGAGAAGGTTGGAGTTTCGAAGAGATGGTAATTCAGAACTGTGAAGGTTTCAGTGACTACATATCAGGCACCATAGCAACTGGAGGACAGAAAATTATAGTAGTAGTCATATATAACCCCCCACCGAATGTCAGAAGACCCAGACAGGAATATGATAGAAACAACTTGGCCACCATCAATATAAGAGAGAGAGCAGCTTCTGTGGCTAGCAGGAACGGATCCAGACTTCTAATCATGGAAGACTTCAACCATAGGAAGATAGATTGGGGGAACAGAGACCCACATGGAGGCCCAGACACATGGAGAGCTAAGCTGCTGGATGTGGCAACAAGAAACTTTCTAAGTCAACACGTCAAGGGACCGACAAGAACGAGAGGAGGGGATGAACCAGCCTTGCTTCATCTGATATTTACCCTAAATGAGTCGGATATAAGGGAAGTTAAGTTCGAAGCCCCCTTGGGAATGAGTGATCATAGAGTATTGAGCTTTGAGTACCTGGTTGAGCTAGGAATTATCACCCTCAAAAAAGAACTGGGAAACAAAGGGCTGGCGTACCGAAAGGGAAACTATGAGGAGATAAATAAATTCCTATGGGATATACATTGGGACACAGAACTCGGAACCAAGTCCGTACAAGACATGATGGACTATGTCACCCAAAAATGTCAGGAGGCTGTAAGCAGGTTTGTCCCAGCCCAACAGGAAAAAACAGAGAAGCAAAGGAAGAATCCGTGGTTTAATAGGGAATGTATGAAAGCAAAGGAGCTGAACAAAAGGGCATGGAGGAACTTCCGTAAGAACAGAACACCAGAGAGTAGAGAGAGATACCAGAGAACCAGGAACGAGTATGTTAGTGTGAGAAGAGCAGTTGAGAAAAGGTATGAAAGTGATATAGCTAATAAAGCCAAGACCGAACTTAAACTACTACACAGTCACATCAGGAGGAAGAAAACAGTGAAGGAACAGGTGATGAAACTTAGAACGGGTGAGGACAGGTACACAGAGAATGACAAAGAGGTGTGAGAAGAACTCAACAAAAGGTTCCAGGAGGTCTTTACAATAGAACAAGGAGAGGGCACGGCGCTAGGAGAGGTGGCAGCAAACCAAGCGACCTTGGAAGGGTTCGAAATTACAAGAGATGAGATCAAGAAGCATCTATTGGAGCTGGACGTGAGAAAGGCTGTTGGGCCGGACGGACTCTCACCATGGGTATTGAAAGAGTGTGCAGGAGCACTATATTTGCCACTCTCCATAGTGTATAGTAGGTCACTGGAAACGGGAGACCTACCACATGTATGGAAGACTGCTAATGTAGTACCAATATTTAAAAAGGGTGACAGACAAGAGGCACTGAACTACAGGACAATGTCCCTAACTTGTATACTATGCAAGGTGATGGAGAAGATCGTGAGAAAAAAACTAGCAACACATCTGAAGAGAAAGGACTTCGTGACAATCCATCAACATGGGTTCAGGGAGGGTAAATCTTGCCTTACATGCTTAATAGAATTCTACGATCCGGTGACAAAGATTAAGCAAGAAAGAGAAGAATGGGCGGACTGCATTTTTTTGGACTGTCGGAAAGCCTGTGAAACAGTACCCCATAGAAGGCTGATGCATAAGCTGCAGAAACAGGCAGGAGTAACTGGTAGGGCGCTCCAGTGGATAAGGGAGTACCTAAACAATAGGAAGCAGAGAGTTACAGTGAGGGGTGAGACCTCAGATTGGCGTGAAGTCACCAGTGGAGTCCCACAGGGCTCTGTACTTGGACCTATCCTGTTTCTGATATACGTAAATGATCTCCCAGAGGGTATAGACTCATTCCTCTCAATGTTTGCTGACGACGCCAAAATTATGAGAAGGATTAAGACAGGAGGACAGCTTGAGGCTTCAAGAAGACCTGGACAAGCTGCGGGAATGGTCGAATAAATGGTTGTTAGAGTTTAACCCAACCAAATGTAATGTAATGAAGATAGGTGTAGGAGCAGGATACCAGATACAAGGTATCATTTGGGAGATGAAATACTTCAAGAGTCAGAGAGAGAGAAAGACCTGGGGGTTGATATCACGCCAGACCTGTCCCCCTGAAGCTCATATCAAGAGGATAACATCAGCGGCATATGCCAGGCTGGCCAACATAAGAAGGGCATTTAGAAACTTGTGTAAGAAATCTTTCAGAACATTATATACCACATATGTCAGACCAATCCTGGAGTATGCGGCTCCAGCATGGAGTCCATACCTAGTCAAGCATAAGACTAAACTGGAAAAGGTTCAAAGGTTTGCCACCAGACTAGTACCCGAACTGAGAGATATGAGCTACGAGGAGAGACTACGGGAATTAAACCCTACTTCGTTGGAAGACAGAAGAATTAGGGGGGACATGATCGCCGCATTCAAGAATCTCAAGGGAATCGATAGGGCAGATAAAGACAGGCTATTTAATACAAGGGGCACACGCACTAGGGGACACAGGTGGAAACTGAGTGCCGAAATGAGCCACAGAGATATTAGAAAGAACTTTTTTAGTGTAAGAGTGGTTGACAAATGGAATGCATTAGGAAGTGATGTAGTGGAGGCTGACTCCATACACAATTTCAAGTGTAGATATGATAGAGCCCAATAGGCTCAGGAACCTGTACACCTGTTGATTGACGGTCGAGAGGCGGGACCAAAGAGCCAGAGCTCAACCCCTGCAAGCACAATTAGGTGTGTACAGATACACACACTGTCTGAATTCTGGGGTCGTGAGAGACACACGTGTCAGTGAACTAACATCTGTTGTCTCGAGAAATTGAAGTGTTACAGAGATAAGAAACACTCTCTCTCTTGTCACTCCTGTGAAAAGAAACATAGTTTGTCACAAGATATTTATTGTCGCTCTTGTGACAAGAAACATAGTTTCTTATCACAGGAGTGTACACAAACGATGTGATCAAGTATATAGTGAGCACCGATAGCATTAGATCAGATAAGGAAAAAATAAGGTTGAATGGCAACATCAGTGCCATACCGTAAGTCAGGTCTGACTAATTGGCGAGAATATTGTTTGTGAAGGTGAAATATAACAGACATGGTGATCGATCCCCCGAAGTGTGTGCACCGTGTAGAAACGTATACTATGTAGTACATGTTGACTGACGCTCAGTGAGAAGGATAGGAACGAATAGTATATCAGGACCGCGTGTAGACAGCATTGCCAACCAGCACCAGGAGAGGACAGGTGACCAAACCCTCGTCATATGGACATCACCTGAAACTCCCCTAGCATGTGCTTGCTTGAGGTGAGCTAGTGACAGGTACTCTCTCTCTCTCTCTCTCTCTAGGGGCCAGATTCACGAAAGCACTTACGCAAACACTTACGAACGTGTACATCTTTCCTCAATCTTTGACGGCTTTGGTTACATTTATTAAACAGTTTACAAGCATGAAAACTTCACATTCAACTGTTGTTATTGTTATAAACAGCCTCCTGGTGCTTCCGAGGTCATTAACTGTTTAATAATTGTAAACAAAGCCGCCAAAGATAGAGAAAAGATGTACAGGTTCGTAGATGTTTGCGTAAGTGCTTTCTTGAATCTGGCCCCAGGTCATCAATAAGGTGTACAGAGAGACTTAAAGTAATTAAGTTAAAATATATCCGAGATATTTAGACCAACAATTCCGGATGGCTCATTCTGGATAGACGTTTTGACACTTATATGGACTAGGGCCCTCGTGGCCCCTCCCCCTTCCCCTCCCCCTTCCCCTCCCCCATCCCCCTATGAACAAACCCCCACTGTGTAACACCCATATCCCCCCCCTTCCTACTTGCACTCAAATAGACACACCCATGTCTACGTTTGCTATATTTCTGCTTCACAAACACTATACATTATATATGTAAATGATCTCCCAGAGGGTATAGAATCGTTCCTCTCAGTGTTTGCTGCTGATGCAAAAATTATGAGGAGGATTAAAACAGAGGAAGATAGTAGGAGGCTACAAGAGGACCTAGACAGAATGAATAAATGGTCCAACATATGGCTACTAAGGTTCGACCCAAGTAAATGTAAGGTAATGAAGCTAGGCGGTGGAAACAGGAGGCCAGACACAGGATACAGAATGGGAGATGAAGTACTTCATGAAACGGACAGAGAAAAAGATCTAGGAGTTGATATCACACCAACCCTGTCTCCTGAAGCCCACATAAAAATAATAACCTCTGCAGCTTATGCAAGGTTGGCTAACATAAGAACTGCCTTCAGGAACCTGTGTAAGGAATCATTCAGAACCTTGTATACCACATATGTAAGACCAATCCTGGAATATGTAGCACCCTCATGGAGCCCGTACCTTGTCAAGCACAAGACGAAGCTGAAAAAAGTTCAGAAGCATGCCACTAGGTTAGTCCCAGAACTAAGAGGCATGAATTACAAGGAAAGGCTGCGTGAAATGCACCTCACGACACTGGAAGACAGAAGAGTAAGGGAAGACATGATCACAACCTACAAAATTCTCAGAAAAATTTACTGGGTTGAAAAGGATACACTGTTTAACATGGTAGGGTTCGCGAACAAGGGGGACACAGGTGAAAACTGAGAACCCAAATGAGCCACAGGGACGTTAGAAAGAACTTTTTCAGTGTCAGAGTAGTTATCAGATGGAATGCATTAGGCAGTGATGTGGATGAGGCTGACTCCATACAGAGCTTTAAGTGTAGATATGATAGAGTCCAGTAGGCTCAGGAACCTGTACATTAGTTGATTGACAGTTGAGAGGCGGGACCAAAGAGCCAGAGCTCAACCCCCGCAAGCACAACAACTAGGTCTTTGCCAATGTTCTTACAGGCCTGGGCTAACCAATGTTCATACATGCCTGGGCTAACCAATGTTCATACAGGCCTGGGCTAACCAATGTTCTTACAGGCCTGGGCTAACCAATGTTCTTACAGGCCTGGGCTAACCAATGCTCTTACAGGCCTGGGCTAACCAATGTTCTTACAGGCCTGGGCTAACCAATGCTCTTACAGGCCTGGGCTAACCAATGTTCTTACAGGCCTGGCCTAACCAATGTTCTTACAGGTCTGGCCTAACCAATGCTCTTACAGGCCTGGCCTAACCAATGTTCTTACAGGCCTGGGCTAACCAATGTTCTTACAGGCCTGGCCTAACCAATGTTCTTACAGGTCTGGCCTAACCAATGCTCTTACAGGCCTGGCCTAACCAATGTTCTTACAGGCCTGGGCTAACCAATGTTATTACAGGCCTGGGCTAACCAATGTTCTTACAGGCCTTGGCTAACCAATGTTCTTACAGGCCTGGGCTAACCAATGTTCTTACAGGCCTGGGCTAACCAATGTTCTTACAGGCCTGGGCTAACCAATGCTCTTACAGGCCTGGCCTAACCAATGTTCTTACAGGTCTGGCCTAACCAATGCTCTTACAGGCCTGGCCTAACCAATGTTCTTACAGGCCTGGGCTAACCAATGTTCTTACAGGCCTTGGCTAACCAATGTTCTTACAGGCCTGGGCTAACCAATGTTCTTACAGGCCTGGGCTAACCAATGTTATTACAGGCCTGGGCTAACCAATGTTCTTACAGGCCTTGGCTAACCAATGTTCTTACAGGCCTGGGCTAACCAATGTTCTTACAGGCCTGGGCTAACCAATGTTCTTACAGGCCTGGCCTAACCAATGTTCTTACAGCCCTGGGCTAACCAATGTTCTTACAGGCCTTGGCTAACCAATGTTCTTACAGGCCTGGGCTAACCAATGTTCTTACAGGCCTGGGCTAACCAATGTTCTTACAGGCCTGGGCTAACCAATGCTCTTACAGGCCTGGGCTAACCAATGTTCTTACAGGCCTGGCCTAACCAATGTTCTTACAGGCCTGGGCTAACCAATGTTCTTACAGGCCTTGGCTAACCAATGTTCTTACAGGCCTGGGTTAACCAATGTTCTTACAGGCCTGGGCTAACCAATGTTCTTACAGGCCTGGGCTAACCAATGTTCTTACAGGCCTGGGCTAACCAATGTTTTTACAGGCCTGGGCTAACCAATGTTCTTACAGGCCTGGCCTAACCAATGTTCTTACAGGCCTGGGCTAACCAATGTTCTTACAGGCCTGGGCTAACCAATGCTCTTACAGGCCTGGGCTAACCAATGCTCTTACTAGGCCTGGGCTAACCAATGTTCTTACAGGCCTGGGCTAACCAATGTTCATACAGGCCTGGGCTAACCAATGTTCTTACAGGCCTGGGCTAACCAATGTTCATACAGGCCTGGGTTAACCAATGTTCTTACAGGCCTGGGCTAACCAATGTTCTTACAGGTCTGGGCTAACCAATGCTCTTACTAGGCCTGGGCTAACCAATGTTCTTACAGGCCTGGGCTAACCAATGTTCTTACAGGCCTGGGCTAACCAATGTTCTTACAGGCCTGGCCTAACCAATGATCTTACTAGGCCTGGGCTAACCAATGTTCTTACAGGCCTGGGCTAACCAATGTTCTTACAGGTCTGGGCTAACCAATGCTCTTACTAGGCCTGGGCTAACCAATGTTCTTACAGGCCTGGGCTAACCAATGTTCTTACAGGCCTGGGCTAACCAATGTTCTTACAGGCCTGGGCTAACCAATGTTCTTACAGGCCTGGGCTAACCAATGTTCTTACAGGCCTGGGCTAAGCAATGTTCTTACAGGCCTGGGCTAACCAATGTTCTTACAGGCCTGGGTTAACCAATGTTCTTACAGGCCTGGGCTAACCAATGTTCTTACAGGCCTGGGCTAACCAATGTCTATACGCCTACGACGGGTTCGAGAAGAGAAAGATCTGCTCCAGGAACTACGTAGTCGGCCAGAACCTTTATTACGACTCCGGAGCTGATGTCAAGCTGGTAAGTGTGACCATACTAGCACATCTCAGGTACCATTTTACCAGCACATCTCAATGCCACCATACCAGCACATCTCGGGTACCACCATACCAGCACATCTCAGGTACCATTATACCAGCACATCTCAGTGCCACCATACCAGCACATCTCAGGTACCATTTTACCAGCACATCTCAGTGCCACCATACCAGCACATCTCAGGTACCATTATACCAGCACATATCAGTACCACAATACCAGCACATCTCAGGTACCACAATACTAGCACATCTCAGGTACCATTATACCAGCACATCTCAGGTACCATTATACCAGCACATCTCAGGTACCATTATACCAGCACATCTCAGGTACCATTATACCAGCACATCTCAGTGCCACCATACCAGCACATCTCAGGTACCACAATACCAGCACATCTCAGGTACCACAATACCAGCACATCTCAGGTACCACAATACCAGCACATCTCAGGTACCACAATACCAGCACATCTCAGTACCACAATACCAGCACATCTCAGGTACCACCATACCAGCACATCTCAGTACCACAATACCAGCACATCTCAGGTACCACCATACCAGCACATCTCAGTACCACAATACCAGCACATCTCAGGTACCAAAATACCAGCACATCTCAGTGCCACCATACCAGCACATCTCAGTACCACAATACCAGCACATCTCAGTACCACAATACCAGCACATCTCAGTACCACAATACCAGCACATCTCAGTACCACAATACCAGCACATCTCAGGTACCATTATACCAGCACATCTCAGTACCACAAGACCAGCACATCTCAGTACCATTATACCAGCACATCTCAGTACCACAAGACCAGCACATCTCAGGTACCATTATACCAGCACATCTCAGTGCCACCATACCAGCACATCTCAGGTACCATTATACCAGCACATCTCAGTGCCACCATACCAGCACATCTCAGGTACCATTATACCAGCACATCTCAGTGCCACCATACCAGCACATCTCAGTACCACAAGACCAGCACATCTCAGGTACCATTATACCAGCACATCTCAGGTACCATTATACCAGCACATCTCAGTACCATTATACCAGCACATCTCAGTACCATTATACCAGCACATCTCAGTACCACAATACCAGCACATCTCAGTACCACAATACCAGCACATCTCAGTACCATTATACCAGCACATCTCAGTACCACAAGACCAGCACATCTCAGGTACCATTATACCAGCACATCTCAGTGCCACCATACCAGCACATCTCAGGTACCATTATACCAGCACATCTCAGTGCCACCATACCAGCACATCTCAGGTACCATTATACCAGCACATCTCAGTGCCACCATACCAGCACATCTCAGTACCACAAGACCAGCACATCTCAGGTACCATTATACCAGCACATCTCAGTGCCACCATACCAGCACATCTCAGTACCACAAGACCAGCACATCTCAGGTACCATTATACCAGCACATCTCAGTGCCACCATACCAGCACATCTCAGTACCACAAGACCACCACATCTCAGGTACCATTATACCAGCACATCTCAGTGCCACCATACCAGCACATCTCAGTGCCACCATACCAGCACATCTCAGGTACCACAATACCAACACATCTCAGTACCACAATACCAACACATCTCAGTACCACAATACCAGCACATCTCAGGTACCATTATACCAGCACATCTCAGGTACCACAATACTAGCACATCTCAGGTACCATTATACCAGCACATCTCAGTGCCAACATACCAGCACATCTCAGGTACCACAATACCAACACATCTCAGTACCACAATACCAACACATCTCAGTACCACAATACCAGCACATCTCAGGTACCATTATACCAGCACATCTCAGGTACCACAATACTAGCACATCTCAGGTACCATTATACCAGCACATCTCAGTGCCAACATACCAGCACATCTCAGGTACCACAATACCAACACATCTCAGTACCACAATACCAACACATCTCAGTACCACAATACCAGCACATCTCAGGTACCACAGTACCAACACATCTCAGTACCACAATACCAACACATCTCAGTACCACAATACCAGCACATCTCAGGTACCACAGTACCAGCACATCTCAGGTACCACAATACCAACACATCTCAGTACCACAATACCAGCACATCTCAGTACCACAATACCAGCACATCTCAGGTACCACAATACCAGCACATCTCAGGTGCCATTATACCAGCACATCTCAGGTACCACAGTACCAACACATTTGACTACACACATAATCGTTATTACAATACCAAACTCTAATATTTGTTAGTTTCTTAATCTTGCCTTAATCTTTAGTTTTCCAAACTTGACAATGCTTATTCTTGGCATTTCAAACTTCCTATAATCTTTGTGCTCCAAACTTTGCCATTATCTTTGTGCTCCAAACTTTGCCATTATCTATGTGTTACAAACTTACCATAACCTCTATATACCTTTAATTAACTTGACAAACTCTCGTATTCCAAAATTTCTATAATCTTTGTTTTGCAAACTTGACATAATCTTTTGTGTTCCAAATTTGCCATAATCTTTATCTTCAATATATGTCATGGTCTTTTATGATCCAAACCTTGCCATAATTTTTTTTAATTAAAAATATTACCATAATTTTAATGTTCTAAATATTGCCATAATCTTTATTGTTAAAAATATTGTTATAATCCTTAGTGCTCCAAACCTTGCCATCATTTTTAATGTTCTAAATATTGCCATATTTTGGGTGTTTTAATTATTACCATATTTTAAGTGTTCCAAATAATACGATATTTTGAATGTTCCAAATATTATGTATTTTATGCCAAAGTTTGAATACGCCAAGAGAAAATGTGTATGGCGTTCACTTCGAGCAGTCACGTATATATGTGGTGGATGGCGTTCATTTAGAGCACTCACGTATATATGTGGTGGATGGCGTTCATTTAGAGCACCCGCGTATATATGTGGTGGATGGCGTTCATTTAGAGCACCCGCGTATATGTGGTGGATGGCGTTCACTTAGAGCACCCGCGTATATGTGGTGGATGGCGTTCACTTAGAGCACCCGCGTATATGTGGTGGATGGCGTTCACTTAGAGCACCCGCGTATATGTGGTGGATGGCGTTCACTTAGAGCAGTCACGTATATGTGTGGTGGATGGCGTTCACTTAGAGCAGTCACGTATATGTGGTGGATGGCGTTCACTTAGAGCAGTCACGTATATGTGGTGCATGACGTTCACTTAGAGCACCCGCGTATATGTTGTGGATGGCGTTCACTTAGAGCACCCGCGTATATGTGGTGGATGGCGTTCACTTAGAGCAGTCACGTATATGTGGTGGACGGCGTTCACTTAGAGCACCCGCGTATATGTGGTGGATGGCGTTCACTTAGAGCACCCGCGTATATGTGGTGGATGGCGTTCACTTAGAGCACCCGCGTATATGTGGTGGATGGCGTTCACTTAGAGCACCCGCGTATATGTGGTGGATGGCGTTCACTTAGAGCAGTCACGTGTATATGGTGGACGGCGTTCACTTCGAGCAGTCACGTATATGTGGTGGATGGCGTTCACTTAGAGCACCCGCGTATATGTGGTGGATGGCGTTCACTTAGAGCAGTCACGTATATGTGTGGTGGATGGCGTTCACTTAGAGCAGTCACGTATATGTGGGGCATGACGTTCACTTAGAGCACCCGCGTATATGTTGTGGATGGCGTTCACTTAGAGCACCCGCGTATATGTGGTGGATGGCGTTCACTTAGAGCAGTCACGTATATGTGGTGCATGACGTTCACTTAGAGCACCCGCGTATATGTTGTGGATGGCGTTCATTTAGAGCACTCGCGTATATGTGGTGGATGGCGTTCATTTAGAGCAGTCACGTATGTGTGGTGCATGACGTTCACTTAGAGCACCCGCGTATATGTTGTGGATGGCGTTCATTTAGAGCACTCGCGTATATGTGGTGGATGGCGTTCATTTAGAGCACTCACGTTTATGTGATCGATGGCGTTCATTTAGAGCACTCACGTTTATGTGGTGGATGTCTTTCATTTAGAGCACTCAATCATATGTGTGGTGGATGGGGGTTCATTTAGAACACTCACTTTTATGTGATTGATCATGTTTACTTAAACACTTATGTGGTGGATGGCGTACCTTTCAAACACACACTTCCATGTGGTGGATAGTGTTCATTTAAAACACTCACATATATATGTGGTGGATCGTTTTATCTTAGAATATTTTCGTATGTGTGCGCCGGATGGTGTCCATTTAGAACACATGTGTGGTGGATGGTGTCCATTTTGAACACATATGTGTGGCTGATGGCGTTTATTTAGAACACACATGTGGTTAATGGTGTTCATTTGGAACAAACATGTGGTCTTTTACTGCTTCGACTCTCTTCGGTGTTTAACTGCTTCGACTTTCATCTATCAGCTAACTCAGCATACAAAAATAAATTCGCGGATTGAGCAAACTTGACCTCTCTTCCCTGCAACTCATTCCATATACTTGTCTCAATCTTATGCTGTAAAATATTGCTGCTGAAAAATTGTAAGAATCTTCGTGTTGTTCCACCACGTCCATCGTCACTGGTTCCTCCTCATTGTTCTTAGACAAACACTCATGTCCAACTTTTGCAGTAGTACGAGACGAATTTGTATTTTTTTCCCCCATTGCAAGAACTGGAGCCGCGCGGTGCATGGTTGGTACGACGAGGTGGTCCGGGTGCCAAGAGGCTTCGTCGACAGCCTCCAGGTGGATAACTCTGGCAGGAGGATTACCCACTACACTCAGGTGAGTCTTGGGTGTAGGTGTACAGCTGTACATGATGTCCATTACTCAGGAAAGTCATGGGTGTAGGTGTAACGTTGTATCTATCTATCTATCTATCTATCTATCTATCTATCTATCCATCTATCTATCTATCTATCTATTGTGACGGTAAAGCGTTGGTGTTCGGCTGTTTCAAAAGCTGGAGGCAGGGCCTCGTCACATAGCCAAAAAAAAAAAGAAGTTTGTCCTTTCGTCTGTGGTAAGGTAATGGGAAGACACACAAAACACAAAGTATATAAACAATGAAATTTTAATTACTCTAGAAAACAAGACATGAATAAAGACAATCTCATAAAATTCAGAACAGGTCAACAAACAAAACAACATGAATAATTACTGGTAATGAAAAGTTACTCTAAGACAAGAATGCAAGTTAAAATAAATCAAATAAGTGAGGTGCTGGAATACTGGCTTCAAGCTGCCACCTCCCTTAGTACACGACAGCCAAGGCTTAGTCTACTAGCGAGAGATGTCAACTCCAAGGAGCACAGAGATATTCTGAGGAGTACGGCATGCTGCTGCCCAGACGTCGACTCTTGGTGGTGGCGTGAGTGCAGGTGCGGCGAGACACCAGCCAATCAGCAACAGGCAGGCGGAGGATGAGCAGTTTGCTGGTTACGGCGGGCTGTAGCCGGTGTGTCGGGGTGTGCATGGTACGATTTGCTTCCTGGGCAAAACGTTTAGCGATACTGGTGGACGTATCTTCAATATAATATCTTGTACTTGAACGACGTAATTGTGTAGGGAAGAGCAGGCTCAATCTCTCTTGAAAGAGATTATCGTCACAACTCTCCCCCAAAGCCTGCGGTTCTGGAAGAAGTTACGTCTTCATGTGGTGGAGTGATAGTTGGAGTTGCTTCTACTTCATAGACTCTGGAGAGGGCGTCGGCTATGATGTTGTCAGAACCCTTGATATAGCGGATCTCCAGGTTGAAATCTTGCAGATATAATGCCCATCGTAGAAGACGTTGGTTATTGAATTGGGCTTGATGTAAGAAGCGGAAAGGATTGTGGTCTGAGAAGATGGTGGTAGACCTGGCACCTTGTAGGTATGGAGCAAAGTGCTGGAGATTCAGGACGATGGAGAGTAGCTCCTTCTCGATAGTGCTGTAGTTCCTCTGGTGAGGTTTCAACTTGTAGCTGTAGTAGCTAACAGGTAGAACCTCCTCGCCTCGTTGCTGCATCAGGACACCCCTCGATGCCGGTACCACTGGAGTCGACATGTAGGATGAAAGGCTTGGTGATATCTGGCGAGGCGAGAATAGGATTAGAACAGAGGAGGAATTTGAGTTGTTCGAAAGCAACGGTTTGCTGCATGGTCCAATTATACCGTTGCTTGGGACTGGTTAAAGTAATTAATGGTGTTGCTACCGAACTAAAATTTCTCACAAACCTACGGTAGTAGGAGGCAAGACCAAGGAAGCGCAGGAGCTGCTTCCTGGTGGTAGGCTGTGGATAATGCTGGATAGCTTGAGTGTGTGTGTCTAACGGAGCTAGGCTGCCACTCCCAATTACATGACCCAGATAACGCACTTTACCTTTGGCGAAGGTGGACTTGCCCAGGTTGATGGTGAGGCCGGCTGTCAGGAGCTTGGCGAACAATCGTTGCAGCTGGAGCAGATGTTCGCTCCAGGTGTTGGATGCTACGACGATATCATCCAAATAGGCGTAGGTGTTATCCAAGCCCTGGATGACGCGGTTGACAGCTCTCTGAAAGGTGGCCGGGGCATTACATAGTCCGAAAGGAAGGCGTTCATATCTGAAAGGTCCAAAGGGAGTGATAAAGGCATATATTTCTTTGGCTCGCTCTGTTAGACACACTTGGTAATACCCCTTAAGCAAGTCCACTTGGGACAAGTACTGGGCATTACCAATGGCGTCAAGAATGTCATCTATCCTTGGCAAGGGGTATGCATCCTTGACGGTTACGTTATTTAATTTATGGTAATCCGTACAAAGTCTCACCTTACCTTGGGGTTTTGGCACCAAGATACAGGGTGAGGCCCAGGGGGACTCACAAGGTGTAGCCAGTCCATGATCCAAGAGGTACTGCACCTCAGCACGCATGACTTCCTTCTTGCTAGGGCTGATTCGGTAGAAGGGTTAACGAATCGGCCGGGTGCCAGGGAGCAGTTGGATGTCGTGCTGGGTAACATTACACTCTTGGGGGTCATCTCGGAACAACTCCTGATGTTCTTTGAAGATCTTGATGAGAGGTGCACTATGATTGTCCTGAAAATAATTGTGAAGATCAGTTAGGATTTCCGAATTGGAAAGCGCTGACTCCGTTTCAGTGCTTTCGGGAGGAGAAGCAAGGAAGGTCTCACTGTGGATGTATGGCTCTTTAAAGGAAGAATAGGTTATCATGACAGTGGGAGGAGTACCGTTATATAGCTTCAGGAGGTTGACGTGGCACAACTGGGTCTTCCGCTGCCTATCTGGAGTCTCTAGAACGTAGTTGTGGTTGTTTCTGCACTCCTTGATGCGGTAGGGTCCTGAAAACCTGTTTTGCAAAGGAGAACCTGGGACAGGGAAATAAGCAATCACCAAGTCACCCGGTTTAAATTTCCTTACTTTGCTGGTCTGGTCGTAATGAGTCTTCATCCTCTCCTGTGCTTTCAATAAATTATCTTGGGCAAAACTGTGTACCCTCTCTAGAATGTGTTGTAGGTTTTGAAGAAACTGGGGCACATTCTGATGCTCACTGAAGGTGGCATCACGTAGAGTCTTTGAAAGCTTTGAGAGGAGTACGGCACTTAGTCCGTAGAGCATCTCATAAGGAGATATTCCTAGAGACTCATTGGGAAGACTTCTAAAGATACACATTATCAGGTCAATTTGCTTATCCCAATCCTTAGAGGTTTCATTACAAAACTTCTTCAGGAGTGCTTTAATAGTCTGATGACTACGCTCAAGAGAACCCTGTGAAGCAGGATGATAGGGGCTGGACAATACCTGTTTGATGTTGAACTCTTCCAGTGTCCTCTTGAAGAGATCACTGGTGAAGTTGGTGCCACAGTCACTCTGAGCCTCCCTTGGAAATCCATACTGGGTGAAGATCTTCAATAAGTGTTTCACAACCGTAGCAGCCGTAATGTTCTTTACTGGAACTGCTATGGGGAATCTGGTTGTAAGACACAGAATGGTTAAGATATAGGCGTTACCTGAACTGGTCCGAGGTAAAGGACCAACACAGTCTATAATAAGTCTGTGGAAAGGTTCCGCAGGCACCTGTATGGGAGTCAGTGGTGCTCTGGGGATAGAGATGTTCGGTTTACCTGCTATCTGACATGTATGACACTGTTTGACGTACTGTTTGACGCTATTTACCATACCTGGCCAGTAGTAGTCTTGACGGATTCCATGGTAGGTCTTGTTAAATCCGTAGTGGGAGAGTGCTCCGTGGGCCAGGTGTAGAATAGTGGGCTGCAGGCTGGCAGGAATCACTAGTTGTTCGACGTTGGCCCAATCGTCCTCCTCCTTCAGTTTACTGGGTCTATATCTGTGGTAGAGCAACTCGTTCTCTAGGAAGAACCCAGGAATACTGTCAGGTTGAGTCTCAGCCTGGAAAAATAATGGTGTCAAGGTAAGATCTTCCCTCTGTAACTTACGGAACTCCAACGTGGTCAGATTCGGGGGTAGTTTCTGAGGGTCTTGAGGGACAGCGGTAGCAGTAGAGTCAGCTGGCTGTGGTCGTGCAGCTTGTGCACGAGTGGTTACTAAAACCGGAGGAGAAACTTCATCACTCTCTTGAACCTCTGCTGGAACATATTCAAAGATGGGATTATCCATCACAGAGTTACACACCTGGGGTTTGTCCATGACGATCAGGTTGGTCGGTTGCAGGTCTTCTGCCAAGTCGTTGCCCAGGAGAAGTTGCACTCCAGGCATGGGAAAAGGCTTTTCCCTGACGGCGACTTGGACTTCTCCGGTCACGAAGGGACAATCCAGGTGGACACTGGCGAGAGGATAAGGAGTAGTAGCAGTGAGGTCAGTGATGAAGACAGTTTCTCCAGTGTAGGCGATATTGGGCACAGCCTGATTCAAAATAATTGATTGAAGAGCCGCTGTGTCCCTCAAGATCTTCAGTTTGAAATGTCCCTCCGGATTTGAGCCGTTGGTAGAGACAGTTCCAGTATACAGGTGTTTACTGAAGAGAGAAAGATCATTAACATGAACACCAACATTCATCACAGGCTTACCGGACTTAGGAGGAGTCTGTTTGGGTTTAGGTGATTCAGGATTTCCTTTGTATTGAGACTTACCACATTTATCTATGGTATGTCCATAGAGTCTACAATACTTACAGTACAATTGCGAGCCAGCTTGATCGGTACTCACTTTCTCGTAACTGTACCACGACTTCTTACTGGAGGATGGTTCTGCTGTCAGCCGGTCGATGAGGCTGGTAAGTGTCAGCCGACTTAGCACACTTCAGGTAGTCGGTCTCTTCTTTATCTGCTAAGTAGAGACGGACAGGAGGCGGCACCCGCCTCAAGAATTCTTCAACTAGCATGAGGTTGACGAGTTCTGCAAAGGTAGAGACATGTGCTGCTTCCAGCCATTTCATAAAATATCTCCTTTTGGTATTAGCAAATTCGAGAAAGGTAGTGGTACTTGCCTTCAGGTGGTCACGGAATTTCCTTCGATAACTTTCGGTGGAGAGAAGGTAGGCGTCCAACACTGCTTGTTTCAGAGTCTGATAGTCATTCTCAGTCGCCAAAGTACTGAGTGTAACTGCAGCTCTACCTGTGAGATGTACTCTGAGAAGGGTTGCCCATTGGTCGGCAGGCCAACTAAGTTGATTAGCAAGGGTTTCAAAGGTGGTGAAAAACACATCAACTTCTGTCTCTACGAATGGTGGCATTAACTTACTTGCATGCGAGATATTGAAACTGACAGGAAGACTGGCGGTAGCTTGCTGGCGTTAAGTGAGGTGTGTAGTTTCCAACGCGAATTCTCGTTGACGACATTCCATAGCCAGAGCTGCTTGTTGTTTGTCATGGTCGCGTTGCATCTCCAGGTGGCGTTGTTTTGTTTCAAGCTGTATACGTTCCCGCTCACGGAGTATTGCAATCTCACGTTCCTTGAGGGCGATTTCACGTTCTTGTTCTTCCTTCCTCAAGGCAGCTTCACGTTCCTTTTCTTCCTTTCGTATGGCAGCTGCTTCCCTTTGCTGTTCGCGTTCGATCTTGGCCAGCTCTATTTTGAGTTTCATCGTTGCCAAGTCAGTTTTATCTGCAATAAAGTACGTTTCGTGAGTTTCAGAGTCTATCTTACCTTCCTCTAAGAGATGATCCAGTAACAGGTTGTGTATTTCATTTTTGTTGGCTTGGTAGGGAACTTCTAGTTGATACTCATGTGCAAGAGTTTGTAATTCAGTCCTCTTGGCACGACTTAAAGTCCCTATTTCACCTGCTGGATCTGTACGGAAAGCTTGGAGACGAAACATGGTGAAATTAGCAAATAAATGCACAACGAATATACTGTTGTGATATGGTGAATGTCAGAAACAGGACAACGTGGCAACTGGTACCTATCCTAATTTAACGATTAACGATAAAAATCGTTAACAATTAATGTTAATTTCAAGATGATAAATGATTAATAAATCAAGGTTGCAGGAAATCTTGTACCCGGTACTCATGTAAGAGGATAAGGGCAAGAAAATCCTACTAAATAAGCGAAACTGAGTTTCTAAAACAAATGAAACAGTTAATTGCCTCAAAAGTGAATTAGGTAGTCCAAGAATGTAGGCATACCTTGCCGAGTCTCTATAGGACATAAGCAAGTTTTTCCCACTGAAATTAATATGATACTTACAGAATTAGCGAACTTTTGTGCTCTGAAAAAGAAGGCTAATTCCCTACCAATGTAAATATCATCATCTCTGACCGACGTGTAGGGGTGCGAGGTGTCAACTGGTGACGAGAACTGCTGCTGAGGTCCCAATTCAGCAACTAAAGTTCGTGCGAGAGGAACTATGGCCCTCTTTATCCTCCTACCGTCAGATTGCAGAAGATTAGGTGCACTTGACCCGGGGACAGACCACAGTACCAGGGTACCAATATGATGATCTGCCGAAAATATGAGAAATATCCTAGGGACAAAAGATGGTAAACACGAGTAATAACACGGAGGGAGAGATGACCAATTAAGAGAATGACTGAGGCCTACAGTCACCACGTAATCCAAAGTTGTCTCACCTTCACCATATGCTACTCTCGGAATGCACAATACACACAGCACCATATGAAAATAAAATTGAATATTGAAAATAGTGAAAAGCTACGTTACCAAAGCCAAATACGCTTACCACAAATTTACAACTTGGCACCAGTACCTAAGTGAAGCTCCGTGGACAGGCCCCCATGTAATGTGACGGTAAAGCGTTGGTGTTCGGCTGTTTCAAAAGCTGGGGGCAGGGCCTCGTCACATAACCAAAAAAAAAAGAAGTTTGTCCTTTCGTCTGTGGTAAGGTAATGGGAAGACACACAAAACACAAAGTATATAAACAATGAAATTTTAATTACTCTAGAAAACAAGATAAGAATAAAGACAATCTCATAAAATTCAGAACAGGTCAACAAACAAAACAACATGAATAATTACTGGTAATGAAAAGTTACTCTAAGACAAGAATGCAAGTTAAAATAAATCAAATAAGTGAGGTGCTGGAATACTGGCTTCAAGCTGCCACCTCCCTTAGTACACGACAGCCAAGGCTTAGTCTACTAGCGAGAGATGTCAACTCCAAGGAGCACAGAGATATTCTGAGGAGTACGGCGTGCTGCTGCCCAGACGTCGACTCTTGGTGGTGGCGTGAGTGCAGGTGCGGCGAGACACCAGCCAATCAGCAACAGGCAGGTGGAGGATGAGCAGTTTGCTGGTTACGGCGGGCTGTAGCCGGTGTGTCGGGGTGTGCATGGTACGATTTGCTTCCTGGGCAAAACGTTTGGCGATACTGGTGGACGTATCTTCAATATAGTATCTTGTACTTGAATGACGTAATTGTGTAGGGAAGAGGAGGCTCAATCTCTCTTGAAAGAGATTATCGTCACACTATCTATCTATCTATCTATCTATCTATCTATCTATCTATCTATCTATCTATCTATCTATCCATCAATTAATCCCTCAATCAATCAATCAATCAATCAATCAATCTATCTATCTATTTATCTATTTACATATCAATCAATCAATCTATCTATGTATCTATCTGTTTATCGAGCTACATATCACTCAATCAATTAATCAATCAATCAATCAATCAATCAATCAATCAATCAATCAATCACTCAATCAATCAATCAATCTATCTACATATTTCTCTTTCTTTCGGAAAATATGATATTACGAAGCAACGTTAAAACTTCTAAAAACTTCCGATGCAAATAATTCTTCAAGAGAAACGCGGTTGTCAAACTTGACTGGCCTATGACACTCACATACCCCCCAAGTGTCATCTTGTAAAGTTGGGAGAGGCTAGCCCATGAAGTCTGACCTCCTGTTTTAGACAGACAGACAAACTATTTTATGGAAATTTTTGATTCTCTTATGAGTGAATGATAAAGCATGTAATTACTCTCAAGTTTTACGAGTGAATGATTTGACCTGTATTTACTATCATGTCTCTGCGAATGAATTATATGACCTGTAGTTACTATCCTGTCTCCTAGTGGTGAATTATATGACCTGTAGTTACTATCCTGTCTCCTAGTGGTGAATTATATGACCTGTAGTTACTATCATGTATCCTAGTGGTGAATTATATGACCTGTAGTTACTATCCTATCTCCTAGTGGTGAATTATATGACCTGTAGTTACTACCATGTCTCCTAGTGGTGGAATTATATGATCTGCAGTTATTATCCTATATCCTAATCGTGAATTATCTGACCTGTTGTTACTATCGAGTTTCCTAATGGTAAATTATATGACGTATTGTTACTTTCGAGGTTCCTAATGGTGAATTATATGACCTGTAGTTTATATCCTATTCCTAATGGTGAACAATATGACGCGTAGTTAATATTGTGTCTCCTAATGGTGAATTATATGACCTGTAGTTACTGCCTTGTCTCCTAGTGATGAATTATATGACCTGTAGTTAATATCGTGTCTTCTAATGGTGAATTATATGACCTGTAGTTACTGCCTTGTCTCCTAGTGATGAATTATATGACCTGTATTTACAGTCACGTCTCCTAATGGTGAATTATATGACCTGTGGTAACTGTCATATCTCCTAATGGTGATTTACATGGCCTGTAATTAATATCATGTCTCCTAATGGTGAATTATATGAACCTGCAGTTACTATCATGTGTTTTAATGGTGAATTATATCACCTGTAGTTACCATCTTATCTCCTAATTGCAAAATATATGACCTGTCGTTACTCTCTTCTCTTCTAATGGAGAATTATATGACTTGTAGTTACTATCCCGTCTCCTAATTGTGAATTATCTTACCTGTAGATACTAGCCTGTCTCCTAATAAATAAATAATTTAAATAAATAAATAAATAAACTTTTATTCAGGAAAAGTACATACATATTTGATTTACAAACATAATGTTGGATTTATAGATAGAGCTAGTACATACAATACCTTAAGCCACTAGTACGCATAGCGTTTCAGGCAAAAATAAATAAATGAATTATATGACCTGCAGTTAATATCCTGTCTCTTAGTGGTCAATTATATGACCTGTAGTTACTATCATGTCTCCTAATGGTGAATTATATGACCTGTAGTTACTATCCTGTCTCTTAGTGGTCAATTATATGACCTGTAGTTACTATCCTGTCTCTTAGTGGTCAATTATATGACCTGTAGTTACTATCCTGTCTCTTAGTGGTCAATTATATGACCTGTAGTTACTATCCTGTCTCTTAGTGGTCAATTATATGACCTGTAGTTACTATCCTGTCTCTTAGTGGTCAATTATATGACCTGTAGTTACTATCATGTCTCCTAATGGTGAATTATATGATCTGTAGTTACTATCCTGTCTCCTAATGGTGAATTATATGACCTGTAATTAGTGTCTTGTATCCTAATGGATAATTATCTGACCAGTAGGTACTATCCTGTCTCCTAATGGTGAATTATATGACCTGTAGTTACTATCCTGTCTCCTAATGGTGAATTATATGACCTGTAGTTACTATCCTGTCTTTAAGTGGTGAATTATGTGACCTGTAGTTACGATCATGTCTCAAATAATGAATTATATGACTTGTAGTTACTATCCTTTTTTTCTAAGGATGAATTATATGATCTGGTGTCACTATCATGTTTCCTAATGGTGAATTATACGACCTGTATTTATTATCCGGTCTCCTAGTAATTAATTATATGACCTATAATTACTATCGTGTCTCCTATTGGTGAATTATATGACCCCGTAATTACTATCATGTCTTCTAATGGTTAATTATATGACCTGTAGTTACTATCATGTCTCCTAATGGTGAATTATTTCACCTGTATTTACTTTCATGTCACAGGAGTGAATGATGAGACCTGTAGTTACTATCACGACCTTACTAGTGACTAGTGTGACCTGTAGTTACTATCACGACCTTACTAGTGACTAGTGTGACCTGTAGTTACTGACATGACCTTACTAGTGACTAGTGTGACCTGTAGTTACTGTCACGACCTTACTAGTGACTAGTGTGACCTGTAGTTACTATCACGACCTTACTAGTGACTAGTGTGACCTGTAGTTACTGACATGACCTTACTAGTGACTAGTGTGACCTGTAGTTACTGTCACGACCTTACTAGTGACTAGTGTGACCTGTAGTTACTGACATGACCTTACTAGTGACTAGTGTGACCTGTAGTTACTGTCATGACCTTACTAGTGAGTAGTGTGACCTGTAGTTACTGTCACGACCTTACTAGTGACTAGTGTGACCTGTAGTTACTGTCACGACCTTACTAGTGAGTAGTGTGACCTGTAGTTACTGACATGACCTTACTAGTGACTAGTGTGACCTGTAGTTACGGTCATGACCTTACTAGTGACTAGTGTGACCTGTAGTTACTGACATGACCTTACTAGTGACTAGTGTGACCTGTAGTTACTGTCACGACCTTACTAGTGACTAGTGTGACCTGTAGTTACTGTCACGACCTTACTAGTGACTAGTGTGACCTGTAGTTACTGTCACGACCTTACTAGTGACTAGTGTGACCTGTAGTTACTGTCACGACCTTACTAGTGACTAGTATGACCTGTAGTTACTGTCACGACCTTACTAGTGATTAGTGTGACCTGTAGTTACTGACATGACCTTACTAGTGACTAGTGTGACCTGTAGTTACTGTCACGACCTTACTAGTGATTAGTGTGACCTGTAGTTACTGTCATGACCTTACTAGTGACTAGTGTGACCTGTAGTTACTGTCACGACCTTACTAGTGACTAGTGTGACCTGTAGTTACTATCACGACCTTACTAGTGATTAGTGTGACCTGTAGTTACTGTCATGACCTTACTAGTGACTAGTGTGACCTGTAGTTACTGTCACGACCTTACTAGTGATTAGTGTGACCTGTAGTTACTGTCACGACCTTACTAGTGATTAGTGTGACCTGTAGTTACTGACATGACCTTACTAGTGACTAGTGTGACCTGTAGTTACTGTCACGACCTCCAAAGGTTTCCCAACGTCAAGCAACAGTCGTACTAAAGGGACCTTATCCTAACCAACTAGAGGACCCAAAACAGAAAATGGGACAGCATGTCACTTTCGTGAGCAGCTTCCATTTTCTAGTACCAAGATTTTTGGCCTTAGGTAGAGTATACGTCAAAAATGCGACGTTCTGTTATAGGAGGACGAGTTGAGTTGTCTCTGACTAGTGTTAGACATGTAACTATAGACATGTCTCATACGGGAGATTAATATAATAGTAACTACAGGTCATGTCTCTTACGAGTGAATGTTGTGACATGAATATGACTTACACATATACAGTGTAAGTATATGCTGTATACTTACACTTAAAAATCAGTCATGTTCCATGTATAACCCTGACTTATACATGTTCAGCTCCAGTCATACAGATTATTGAATTCTTAAATTCATTTGAAAAATCATTTTTCTTTATAAGCAATTTACCACTCTACTGACAAGTCCATCCATCACACACTCAGCATCATGCCACTACTGACCACCCCATCCATCACACACTCAGCATCATGCCACTACTGACCACCCCATCCATCCCAAACTCAGCATCATGCCACTACTGACCACCCCATCCATCACACACTCAGCATCATGCCACTACTGACCATCCCATCCATCCCTCACTCAGCATCATGCCAATACTGACCATCCCTCACTCAGCATCATGCCACTACTGACCATCCCATCCATCACACACTCAGCATCATGCCACTACTGACCACCCCATCCATCACACACTCAGCATCATGCCACTACTGACCATCCCACACTCAGCATCATGCCACTACTGACCATCCCACACTCAGCATCATGCTACTACTGACCATCCCATCCATCCCACACTCAGCATCATGCCACTACTGACCATCCCATCCATCCCACACTCAGCATCATGCCAATACTGACCATCCAACACTCAGCATCATGCCACTACTGACCATCCCTCACTCAGCATCATGCCACTACTGACCATCCCATCCATCACACACTCAGCATCATGCCACTACTGACCATCCCTCACTCAGCATCATGCCACTACTGACCATCCCACACTCAGCATCATGCCAATACTGACCATCCCATCCATCCCTCACTCAGCATCATGCCACTACTGACCATCCCTCACTCAGCATCATGCCACTACTGACCATCCCACACTCAGCATCATGCCACTACTGACCATCCCACACTCAGCATCATGCCACTACTGACCATCCCTCACTCAGCATCATGCCACTACTGACCATCCCACACTCAGCATCATGCCACTACTGACCATCACACACTCAGCATCATGCCACTACTGACCATCCCACACTCAGCATCATGCCACTACTGACCATCCAACACTCAGCATCATGCCACTACTGACCGTCCCACACTCAGCATCATGCCACTACTGACCGTCCCACACTCAGCATCATGCCACTACTGACCGTCCCACACTCAGCATCATGCCACTACTGACCGTCCCACACTCAGCATCATGCCACTACTGACCACCCCATCCATCCCTCACTCAGCATCATGCCACTACTGACCATCCCATCCATCCCACACTCAGCATCATGCCACTACTGACCATCCCATCCATCACACACTCAGCATCATGCCACTACTGACCATCCCATCCATCACACACTCAGCATCATGCCACTACTGACCATCCCACACTCAGCATCATGCCACTACTGACCATCCCACACTCAGCATCATGCCACTACTGACCATCCCACACTCAGCATCATGCCACTACTGACCATCCCACACTCAGCATCATGCCACTACTGGCCATCCCACACTCAGCATCATGCCACTACTGACCATCCCTCACTCAGCATCATGCCACTACTGACCATCACACACTCAGCATCATGCCAATACTGACCATCCCATCCATCCCTCACTCAGCATCATGCCACTATTGACCATCACACACTCAGCATCATGCCTCTACTGACCATCACACACTCAACATCATGCCACTACTGACCATCACACACTCAGCATCATGCCACTACTGACCATCACACACTCAGCATCATGCCTCTACTGACCATCCAACACTCAGCATCATGCCACTACTGACCATCCCACACTCAACATCATGCCACTACTGACCATCCCTCACTCAGCATCATGCCACTACTGACCATCCTTCACTCAACATCATGCCACTACTGACCATCACACACTCAGCATCATGCCACTACTGACCACCCCATCCATCACACACTCAGCATCATGCCACTACTGACCACCCCTCACTCAACATCATGCCACTACTGACCATCACACACTCAGCATCATGCCACTACTGACCATCACACACTCAACATCATGCCACTACTGACCATCCCACACTCAGCATCATGCCTCTACTGACCATCCAACACTCAGCATCATGCCACTACTGACCATCCTTCACTCAACATCATGCCACTACTGACCATCCTTCACTCAACATCATGCCACTACTGACCATCCCACACTCAACATCATGCCACTACTGACCATCCCACACTCAGCATCATGCCACTACTGACCATCCAACACCCACGAGTGTGCTGAACACTGAGGCACTCCGCTCCTGCAGGTGGTGTGGGCGAGGACGTTGGAGGTCGGGTGTGGAGCCGCGACCTTCAGAAGTCAATCAGGCAGCGAGAGCTATGTGTATGTGTGTAACTACGGGCCCTCGGGTAACGTGCTGGGGGCCCCTCAATACCTAGCGGGCCCCCCAGCCACCGCTTGTCACCCGGACTCTCCCTCCATCATCTACCCGGGACTCTGTGACCACGAGTCCCAGGATGTGTAGACCTACGCTGGGAACCGCAGCAGCCAGCTTTATCCACGCCAGGATTGTCGAAGGTCCACTCATCAAGGCAACTGGGGAGAACCTTCGACAAACCGAAGTCTTCCTGTCCTCATCGAGGCCACTAGTGTTATATAGTGGCTCTCAGGTAAAGTCAGGATTCCCGACAAATGTCGTGGACAGAGATATCCAAGTGTATTTCCTCGGCACGTCTGACTGTGGGGTTTATCAAGCAGATTTGTATGAGTATTGTGTTCCTTATTTATGAGCTGCAACTATAGCAGAGCTGAAGGGTTTATTATTACTCACAAAGTTTGCATGATTATATTATAATAATTGCCAGTAAACATATGTAAAGTGCTGTAATAAATTAACATTGAATTATATGCCTTTAGGGAAACGAAGTCAATAAACACAATATGTATTTTTAGTAATTTAGTGTTGTTTATGATTCTCAAATAAATTTAAAAATCTGCCTATTCTTTGGTTCTAATCCTTAAAGCTCCTCAAGGAGCAGTTGCAGTGTGTGTGGTTCGTATATACATCTTGACCCGGGTTCTTACAGAACAGTGTTAGTGTTTTGACCTAATGCATCTTGTTGATGCGAGGCAAAGTGAAATCGACACCAGTAATTCTATCTACCATCATACTATCATGCAAGAGAAGCCACACAAATTTGCAATTGATCCACAGATCCACAGGTTGTGACCTGTGGGTCAAGATCCACAGGTTGTGGAAGCAAATACTATTCATACTTTTAAAACTAGGTATGATAGGGAAATGGGACAGGAGTCATTGCTGTAAACAACCGATAGCTAGAAAGGCGGGATCCAAGAGTCAATGCTCGATCCTGCAAGCACCTATAGGTGAGTACATATAGGTGAGTACACATCTATGGACCATCCAATAAAATCAGCAGACTCATATATGCTACTACTGCTAGGTTTAGACTAGGTTACAAGAATCTCTGGGAATTCTCATTATCTGCTAGTGTAGACCTGACTAAAAATAAACTGTCAACAAAATTATTCGCACACCCTCCTTCACTATGTGATGAAGTGCGGAAAGATACGTGAATTCAGAGACAATTCTATATCAAAATGTTCAAAATGTAAATATTTCGTTACAAATTATCTGCTTCTAAAATTCTTGGCCAAATATCCCCAGTTTGCTAACTGTAGATAGTAACTAAGTGATTGTAAACTATCCACCACCTCCACTGGATGGGGTGGGGAGGAGGAGGGGGGTTGCAAGATAAACGTCAATTACACACAGAAATCACAATTACGTGATGTATCAAATGAACAAATCCACAAGGGCCGTGACGAGGATTCGAACATCAATTGTGACACTAGCTCTCCACATATGTCAGTTGCTTAATTTAGAAACTGTTCTTGTGGTCGGTCTCGAACCCAATAATGATGTGACGATGTGCATTGAATTTTGTAACTAGCTCATCAAGACTGTAACTTGCTTAGCTAAATGAATTGTGGGGTTCAGTCCCTGAGCCCATTATGTGCCTCTGTAACCCTTTTCACTACCGCCCACAGGATGGGTATGGGGTGCATAATAAATAACCTAAACTAGAAATTTGCATCTTCACCCTGGTTCGTACAGGGCAGTGGTGGGAGTAGGATATTAAATTATTACCCTGGTGCTTATGCAGCAGTGGTAGTGTGTGGTCCAGTGGTAGTGTGTGGTCCAGTGGTAGTGTGTGGTCCAGTGGTAGTGTGTGGTCCAGTGGTAGTGTGTGGTCCAGTGGTAGTGTGTGGTCCTGTGGTAGTGTGTGGTCCAGTGGTAGTGTGTGGTCCTGTGGTAGTGTGTGGTCCAGTGGTAGTGTGTGGTCCTGTGGAAGTGTGTGGTCCAGTGGTAGTGTGTGGTCCTGTGGTAGTGTGTGGTCGTGTGTGGTCCTGTGGTAGTGTGTGGTCCTGTGGTAGTGTGTGGTCCTGTGGTAGTGTGTGGTCGTGTGTGGTCCTGTGGTAGTGTGTGGTCCAGTGGTAGTGTGTGGTCCTGTGGTAGTGTGTGGTCCTGTGGTAGTGTGTGGTCCTGTGGTAGTGTGTGGTCCTGTGGTAGTGTGTGGTCCAGTGGTAGTGTGTGGTCCTGTGGTAGTGTGTGGTCCAGTGGTAGTGTGTGGTCCTGTGGTAGTGTGTGGTCCAGTGGTAGTGTGTGGTCCAGTGGTAGTGTGTGGTCCAGTGGTAGTGTGTGGTCGTGTGGTAGTGTGTGGTCCTGTGGTAGTGTGTGGTCCAGTGGTAGTGTGTGGTCCTGTAGTAGTGTGTGGTCCTGTGGTAGTGTGTGGTCCTGTAGTAGTGTGTGGTCCTGTGGTAGTGTGTGGTCCAGTGGTAGTGTGTGGTCCTGTGGTAGTGTGTGGTCGTGTGGTAGTGTGTGGTCCTGTGGTAGTGTGTGGTCCAGTGGTAGTGTGTGGTCCTGTGGTAGTGTGTGGTCCAGTGGTAGTGTGTGGTCCTGTGGTAGTGTGTGGTCCAGTGGTAGTGTGTGGTCCTGTGGTAGTGTGTGGTCCTGTGGTAGTGTGTGGTCCTGTAGTAGTGTGTGGTCCTGTAGTAGTGTGTGGTCCTGTGGTAGTGTGTGGTCCTGTAGTAGTGTGTGGTCCAGTGGTAGTGTGTGGTCCAGTGGTAGTGTGTGGTCCTGTGGTAGTGTGTGGTCGTGTGGTAGTGTGTGGTCCTGTGGTAGTGTGTGGTCCTGTGGTAGTGTGTGGTCCAGTGGTAGTGTGTGGTCGTGTGGTAGTGTGTGGTCCTGTGGTAGTGTGTGGTCCAGTGGTAGTGTGTGGTCCTGTAGTAGTGTGTGGTCCTGTGGTAGTGTGTGGTCCTGTAGTAGTGTGTGGTCCTGTGGTAGTGTGTGGTCCAGTGGTAGTGTGTGGTCCTGTGGTAGTGTGTGGTCGTGTGGTAGTGTGTGGTCCTGTGGTAGTGTGTGGTCCAGTGGTAGTGTGTGGTCCTGTGGTAGTGTGTGGTCCAGTGGTAGTGTGTGGTCCTGTGGTAGTGTGTGGTCCAGTGGTAGTGTGTGGTCCTGTGGTAGTGTGTGGTCCTGTGGTAGTGTGTGGTCCTGTAGTAGTGTGTGGTCCTGTAGTAGTGTGTGGTCCTGTGGTAGTGTGTGGTCCTGTAGTAGTGTGTGGTCCAGTGGTAGTGTGTGGTCCAGTGGTAGTGTGTGGTCCTGTGGTAGTGTGTGGTCGTGTGGTAGTGTGTGGTCCTGTGGTAGTGTGTGGTCCTGTGGTAGTGTGTGGTCCAGTGGTAGTGTGGTCCAGTGGTAGTGTGTGGTCCAGTGGTAGTGTGTGGTCCAGTGGTAGTGTGTGGTCCAGTGGTAGTGTGTGGTCCTGTGGAAGTATGTGGTCCTGTGGTAGTGTGTGGTCTTGTGGTAGTGTGTGGTCCAGTGGTAGTGTGTGGTCCAGTGGTAGTGTGTGGTCCAGTGGTAGTGTGTGGTCCTGTGGAAGTGTGTGGTCCAGTGGTAGTGTGTGGTCCTGTGGTAGTGTGTGGTCCTGTGGTAGTGTGTGGTCCAGTGGTAGTGTGTGGTCCAGTGGTAGTGTGTGGTCCTGTGGTAGTGTGTGGTCCAGTGGTAGTGTGTGGTCCAGTGGTAGTGTGTGGTCCTGTGGTAGTGTGTGGTCCTGTGGTAGTGTGTGGTCCTGTGGTAGTGTGTGGTCCTGTGGTAGTGTGTGGTCCAGTGGTAGTGTGTGGTCCAGTGGTAGTGTGTGGTACAGTGGTAGTGTGTGGTCCAGTGGTAGTGTGTGGTCCAGTGGTAGTGTGTGGTCCAGTGGTAGTGTGTGGTCCAGTGGTAGTGTGTGGTCCTGTGGTAGTGTGTGGTCCTGTGGTAGTGTGTGGTCCAGTGGTAGTGTGTGGTCCAGTGGTAGTGTGTGGTCCTGTAGTAGTGTGTGGTCCAGTGGTAGTGTGTGGTCCAGTGGTAGTGTGTGGTCCTGTGGTAGTGTGTGGAAGTGTGTGGTCCAGTGGTAGTGTGTGGTCCAGTGGTAGTGTGTGGTCCAGTGGTAGTGTGTGGTCCAGTGGTAGTGTGTGGTCCAGTGGTAGTGTGTGGTCCAGTGGTAGTGTGTGCAATTACTGTAGCGGGAAGGCGTCTGGGCGCTCACTCGCGGTTAACGCGTGGCCCGTCTTCAACTCGTCGGCGGGTGGAGTGTGACCAGGTTTTTTATTTTATATGCTAACATTCCTCTATTGCGAACCCATTGATACCAAAATGAAAGACTTAGGACGAAAATTGAGGTGACCAGAGTGAACATGCAGTCTCCGTGGTGTAGTGGTAAGACACTCGCCTGGCGTTCCGCGAGCGCTATGTCATGGGTTCGTATCCTGGCCGGGGAGGATTTACTGGGCGCAATTCCTTAACTGTAGCCTCTGTTTAACGCAACAGTAAAATGTGTACTTGGATGTAACAACGATTCTTCGCGGCGGGGATCGTATTCCAGGGACCATAGGATTAAGGACTTGCCCGAAACGCTACGCGTACTAGTGGCTGTACAAGAATGTAACAACTCTTGTATATATCTCAAAAAAAAAAAAAAAAAAAAAACATTTTATCGCTTTTGCGCGCTCCTGGGTAACTCGTTCGCACTTTCTCTGTTTGCTGCGGGTAATTAGCCAGGCTTTTGGAGTTTATATGCATTTAGTGCATGTAGAGAATTCTATTGCGAACACAATGATACCAAATTTAATCTCGTAGGACGAGAATTGAGGTGACAAAGTTGAAGAGAGAATTAACGCGCGCTTTTCAGAATTAACGCGCGCTCCCTTGAAACGCTGAGACCCAAATCACACAGTTGAGGGGTGGCGCGCGGGGTACGCCAGTGATAAATGTTGGACTTACATCAATTTATATATTTTTGGATAATATATTTAGTTTAGTAACATTGTTAGGATTATAAGAGATATAAAAAACTTATTTTAGAACTAATTTATTAATTTTATTATTTCGAGGCCGTAGTCAATGAACTATGGCGACAAAACCGAATGAAACACGCATGGTGCTGTGTGTACAAGGATTAAACCTGTCCACTCGCACTGGCGTTGTTCTAATAACATACAGTAATTTCTCAAATAGCAGGTGTCTATCATATTACAGTATATTTTCGGTTTTATTTAGTTTAGTTTAATAAGGATAACTAAAAGCTATTAAAACACTGGCTTTAGAAATTATTTATTAATCTGAAACTTTCAAAATCGTGGGTCACTGAACTATGACGACACAGACGAGAGTGAGTGAAACCTCACTGTAAAGTAAAGTTTACAGTACAGTACTCTCTTAATTATCTGTCCACCCTCACTCATCTTGTTTCATCACAGAAAATGTCTATAAGGAGATTTTACCACATGTAGCTAGGTAATCATGCTTCAGCCTTTAAATTAATGTACAAAGATACATGTGCCACAAATCAGTGAACGAAAATCATGGAAATTCACTTCTGTGAACAACCGAGACACTCTGGCTGGTGTTTGGTTCATATGGCTCACTTGTTGTCTGGTTCATTTGTGTGATCCAACTTGTCTAATGAAGGAATTATTAATTGTAATCTGATAGAATGAGAAAGTTTTCCACCACTCTGTGAACTCTGTCCCAACATCGTAAGCTTGTGGACCACTTGTGGACCACTTATGCGGTCCACTTGAGTGGTCCACTTGTGTGATCCAACTTGTCATATGAGAGAATTATTAATTGTAATCTGTGATAGAATGGGAAAGTTTTCCACCAGTCTGTGAACTCTGGACATCGTAAGCAAATCCGAACATTCCCCTGTTCGGCGAACCATTGTTCGTGGAACTAGGTGAGTAAATCCGGCCTGAAAAGTGTGCGAACCAGCCGGAGATTCCTTGAATCGGGGTACATTGAATCGAGGTTGTACTGTATATAAATATAAACTGTAACCACTCAATTATCTGGGATTTGCCCTTATACAGCCAAAATCATGACCAGATAAAGTTTTCTCAATATCCGGCCAAAATGGCCATGGGAGCCGGATAAAAGCTGGTTTAGCCGGATAAAAAAATCGGAGCTTGTTAACTTACTGCCGATGTTACACTATCCGGACAACCAGCTGAATTGAATTGACAATGACAATCATTGAATTGTTCGGATATGAAAGTATGGGGCGGGCTGTACCGTATTAATCCCGTCTGGCTGTGGCTGGCTGCCTTAAGGCACATGATGGAGGAGGGGGTGGGGTGGGTGGGTGGTATCGGGAGGGTGGGAGGGAAGCGTCGGGAGGGACCACCTGGATACAGGAATTACCATAAATTTTAGAACAATTCATCATAGCCAAAAACAAATGAAATACTAGTAATTATGTAATAACAAATATATAAGTTTCCTAAAAACAATGTGCACAGGCTGAAGTTTCTTTAAAAAATATTTTGATTTTTTTCCTCCTGGTGGCCTACGTAACGTGCTATAGCTGCCCCAAGTGGACCCATCCAACACTGGTCAACCCATGTGCTCCCGTCCCTCGTGTTATACCACAGTGCCATGCCATTAGTGAAATATTTTTTTAAATAACTTTTTTATTTTCATGGTAACTTTGAACATTTTTGGCCAAGACTATGTCTGGTAGCAGCATCAATTGTTCTGGAGGTGTTAAGAGGAAGAAGGTTGTCCTAACAATTAAAGACAAGTTACGTGTTATACACTTCAACCAGTGAGGCATCAGAGGCAAGCCAAATGCCTTCAACAATGAGGCGTCACAGGCAAGCCAAGCGCCTTCAACAAGTGAGGCGCAAGCAAGCGCCTTCAACAAGTGAGGCATCACAGGCAAGCCAAATGCCTTCAACATATGAAGCTTCACAGGCAAGCCAAACGCCAACAACAAGTGAGGTGCAAGCAAGCGCCTTTAACAAGTGAGGCGTCACAGGCAAGCCAAATGCCTTCAACATGTGAGGCTTCACAGGCATGCCAAGCGCCTTCAAGTGAAGCACAAGTAAGCTCCTTCAACAAGTGAGGCCTCACAGGCAACCCAAATGCCTTCAACCAGTAAGGCTTCAGCAGCTGGCAGTCAAAACTAACTTTGCTTAATGAACTATACAATAATTTTAAGTGGTAAATTTAGTGTTGTGTTAGTATAGGTTAAGTAAATTGTTAAGAATTCTTAACTTCAAAATATGTGGCATCAATCAAGAAGATGAACACCAACAAGGTAAGTTGAGATTTCTAGCTGAATATTTAATAATTATATGTGGCAAGACAATTCAAATTATGTTGTTTGTAATATAAAAATAGTTGGAAATGGTCACTTTTGAACTCAGAGGTGAAAAAGTACCATTATCTGGAACACATGAATATCCGGCTGGGGGTCCTTCCCATATAGTCCAGGACCTAGATTCAGGAAGCTCTGTGTATTTCTTCGTAAGTGGGTTTGCTACGAAGGTTCCTAAGTGCGCCCTAAGAAGATGCTTAGGTGCGATTCAATAAGGTATACTTAGGAAGAAAATTGTTGGTTCACCTGCGTGCCGATAGAGGTCACTACTGTGTTTCGTTTGGCCAATCAGAGAGCAGCAACATTCTTCATATTAAAGATTTAGCGCTGGCTTATCGGAGCTCTACTGCCTCCTATTTACGTCGAATTTTCTTATAAAATTAGTATATTTCGAAGTAAAACAATGTTTTTTCAACTTCTACAGCCAGCACCGACATTGTAGTAAACAAATATGTTACATTTGTTGTTTACCTACGTAATTCTAAGAGATACTGTGTAGCTGTCCTTGTTGCTCGGAAGATGCGCTGACAATTATTGTATATATTTACTGAATTTACCCAAGGGCCACTAACTATCTAGTGACCTCGAAGAGGACAGAAAGCCGGTGGCTTGTTAAAGGGCCCGCCAATTGTCTTAATGATATTTTTTAGCTGGAATTTGGCATTTACGGCTTCAGCGGGTAGGCTGTTCCATGGGTTTATAGTCCTCTTGGTGGAAAAAAAACATCTGTTTTCAGTCCTACTTGAGAGAACATACTCTCCAACACTATATCTGTGATTGTCCTGTTATCAGTGACTTCATTCCAAATGGTATGAGGTATTTTGAGCTCTGTAATTACTTCATACACTCAGGAATATTGGAAGATATTCTTGTGCTGCACCCAGATTTTGCCAGTGGAGGCTAATAGATCAGCATTAAGTATTTTGTTCTCTCCTAATTCCATGTATGACTGGCCATCCTGTGAGGTGAGGATGTTGGGTGAGCTTGTAGCTGGTTTTTTATCTACACTGTGTGGTCCTTTATACAGAATAGGGAAGCAGCACATTGCTGTGTATACCTAAACATGTTTAAAAAATACATTGTTTGAGAGGAGTTTTGTAGAAACTGGTAAGAGTAATTATAATATAATGTTTCCATGATTCAGTGCTTACCTCTTGTGAAAATTGCTTAGAGTTGTTTAGTCAGAGTTGATTTGTTTTTTGTATTGAGGCTGGTATTTTCTAAATTGATTCCATGTACAGTATGTCTAACCATCCTGTGAGATGGGAGTATTAGATAAATTTATAGCTAGTTTTTTATCTACACTGTGTAATATTCCATATAGACTAGGGTAGCAGCACATTGCTGTGTATACCTAATCTTCTTAATAAAAAAAATCAGTAATAAAGATTTTAAATTATAGTTTGTATTACAAATACAGTACTGTATTATCCTTATTTAATCATGTTGACCATGGATCATTAAGATCTCATGTTGATATGTAATGACAAGTCATATTTCTTTTGAACTGCTAATCATTCATTAAATTGTGCATTGTCTCAATGTTTCACTTCCTTGGATATACTGTACAGTACAAAAAGATAGGATAAAAATAAACCAGTAATATTTCTTTCATTATATTTTTCATTTAAATAACTGCATCAATATTTTTACAGCTGACAGGATTTGTTTTCCCATACAGGTGCATTATTTGTTAAAAAAAAATTTGGTTTATTGTTACACACAATGGTGCTACATAGCCTTCCCAGCTTGGTGCCTTCTTTTAATACTTACTGATTAAAAAATAAATAATAAATACATTTTATTCAGGAAAAGTACATACAGTTGATTTACAAACATAAAGATGGATTTATAGGCAGAGCTAGTACATACAATACCTAAAGCCACTAATACTCATAGCATTTCGGGCAAGGTGTGGGGGAAAAAAAACACAGACTAAAACTTAATAGTAATCGGGATTAGGTATAAATTGTGTTGAAAGAAGGAATAAAAAATACAAAAAGGGGGTTAACATAGCATAAATCAGCAATTGCACATGTTGGTGAACAGCGTTGTTTAAAAAATAGCAAGACATGGGTTGACATTTAGGAGGTAAGTTAGGTTACATGGAGTTAATTTGGCAGTACTTGGTTTAACTCTTAAACTGGTTGAGAGAGGTACAGCCTTTGACATGATTCGGGAGGTCATTCCACATTCTGGGTCCCTTGATTTGTAGAGCACTTCTAGTTTGGTTACACACAGCCAAATTGAGTAACAGGAAGAGGTCTTGGACACAAATTTGTTCCATGCTAAATGTAGAGGAATCAGCTGAGTATTCCTCAAATAAAATAAGTTGCCTCAGCTAATAAGGTAAATAAAATAAGCATTTCTCAAATAAGTAGCTGCCTCGCCTCACTGCCTTACTGCTACATAGCCTTCCCGGCATGGTGCCTTCTTTTGATAATTACTTGTTCCACACCCAAATTGTATAACAGGAAGAGGTCTTGGACCCCTACTTCCCTCTCTCTTTTTTAATAATCTATATAGTCATAATTATAGCTTTAAGTATTCAATGAATAAAGTTTGTGACATTTTTACCCTTTTCCTTACCTAACATCATTTGTGCAGCATATTTTTATTTTATGTCTCACCCAGATTTAATTTCAAAATAAAACCAAACTAAATAAATTAGAAATGGGTATGTATAGCTAAGGTACACCCTTACTACTAGGTGAACAGGGGCATTTGGTGATAGTAAATGATCCCATCAGGCAGGGCTCATCACCTTCTCTCATATTTCATGTTCACCAGTGTTTATTTACTTAATAACTACTGGTATAATATCTTGCTATTATAAAACTAATTCTACTATCATCAAACACATATTTACTTCAAGTTTCAAGCAGAGAATGCATATATAACTAACACGAAGGACTCCTCTCCACTAGATTCACCAGCTATAATATTTTGGTCATGTTCCAATATCATAAATCGATCCCAGTGTTATGTAGAAGAGAAAAAATGACTTATATCCAGTTTACGTAAAGCTACGAGTGATCGAAACCACACTTAAATCCTGGAATGAACTTACGAAGGTTTTTCCACTTAGGGTAGTTAATTGAATACGGACGTAGCCGCCACGAAGGCGCTAAGACGGAAAACGCTCTTAGCTAAGAGGAAAAACCTTCGTAAGTACCTTCCTGAATCCGGCCCCAGATAATCGAGTGGAGACAGTATATATATATGTGACAAAAGTCAGACCACGGAGGAAGAATTGAAACAGGAATTTCTTTAAGTACTTTCGTATATTAATACATCTTCAGAAGGAATTAATACTGACTTTGTCACATTTTTCATCATGTGTTAATTTTCGTGATTTACACGCAAATATATATTTTATTAGAAAGAACTCTTCTCATGAAAGGATCAAACCTATGACTGACAGGGGCAATGAACCCCTTGACAAGTCCAGTACTCTGACCAACTGACCACCAGACAATTAAAAGTCATTGGAAGAGGAAGCTATTTCCCCCCAATGACCCAATTGCACTAGGTGTGTTTGTGTGTGTGTGCATTGGAATAGTTAAAGTTCAGTTAGTTAATTTAAAGTATATACTTATTTAAAAATGGTTAAAACAAAAATCTTTATATTTAATATCAAATTTTATAGATTCTTAAAAAAAAATCCATAGCCAAATGTATTTCACATACAATACAAGTTAGACAAAAATACTTTTGTAGGAAATCCAGGTGACAAGGGGATTGCACAGTATTTTCATAATGAAGTTTACAAGTTCCCCAAAAAACAAACAAACAGGCAACACTAGATTAGTACAATGGAAGTTAATGTCACCTAAGTTTTCTCATACAATTCTACTAAAATGACTGAAACTGTAAGCAATTTAAAAAATACACACTTTCAGATGTAAACACTTACATGTGCTCTTGTTAATTATATTGCTAGTTTCTCTGAACATTATTCCAAATTCATATGCACCATCCTATGTCTCTTCATGTGTCCAAGACGACGAAATGCTTGCCCACACTCAGGGCATATATGAGGTCTATCATCTGTATGCACGATCCTGTGAATCTTCACACTTCCAACTTGATTGAATCTTTTCCCACACTTAGGACACTCGTGAGGCTTTTCATCTGTATGCACTATCCTGTGTCTCTTCATGTGTGTAAGACGACTAAATGATTTCCCACATTCAGGACACTTGTGAGGTTTAGCACCTGTATGAATCATCATGTGTCTCTTCATAGTTCCAAGCTGACTAAACCTTTCCCCACACTCAGGACATGCATGAGGTTTAACACCAATATGCACCATCCTGTGCCTCCTCATAGTTCCTGGAAGACTGAATCTTTTCCCACACTCGGGACATTCATGAGGCTTATCATCCTTATGCACTATCATGTGAGTTTTCATAGTTGAAAGTTGACTAAATGTTTTTCCACATTCGGGACATTCGTGACGTTTCTCACCTGTATGTACCACTCGGTGCCTCTTCATAGTTCCAAGATGATTGAAGCTTTTCCCACACTCAGGACATATATGAGGCTTAGCACCCATATGCACCCTCATGTGAGTCTTCATAGTTCCAAGTTTACTGAATTTTTTCCCACACTCAGGACACTCATGAGGCTTATCACCCACATGCACCATCATGTGAGTTTTCATAGTTGAACGTTGACTAAATATTTTCCCACACTTAGGACACTCATGAAGTTTAGACCTATCACGAAGTTTAGGCCTATCACAAAATTTAGACAAACTATCTTGCAGTTTAGGATTATCCTCCATTTTCCAATAATCGGGGCACTTGTTAGATTTAACACCTGTATGAACCAGCAAGTGTCTCTTCATAGTTCCAAGTTTACTGAATTTTTTCTCACACTCCGGACACTGGTGAGGTTTTGCCTTGTTCTTTGCTGTTTGCATAATGTTATCTCCTGATGACTCAAGGAGTTGGCTTGTGATGTGGGGCGTCTCATTGACACACAACACAAGGGGATCTTCTCCTGATGACGGCATGATTTGTATTGTGACGTCTGGCTCCTCCTGGACACATAACGCATTGTTATCTCCTTCCAATGACTGCATGAAATGTATTGTGACGTCTGGCTCCTCTTTGACACATACAAAATTTGTGACGTCTGGCTCCTCTTTGACACATACAAAATTGTTATCTTCTTCCGATGATTGCATGAGTTGTATTGTGGCGTCTGGCTGCCCCTTGACACACAATACATTATTATCTCCTTCCAATGACTGCATGAGTTGTCTTGTGACGTGAGACACCTCCTATACACGTAACGTGCCACTTGGTAGATTGATTTATAAAGGTGTGTTGTTGTGGTGGGTTAAAGGCAGCTATAGCACAAGGCAGAATGCACTATGTTCATCAATTCCGTCGCCGCCAACACAACAACAACATCCAGACCAACATGGCCGATTAGGAGAATGGGAAGTTTAAGGCGGGAGTTTCAAACAGAGATATTGCAGTTCATTTAAAAAAATTCAAATTCAATATCAAATGTTTATTCAGGTAAAGTACATACATACAAGGTGTGATACAAATATTGATGAATTTATAGATAGAGCTAGCACATACAATGCCTAAAGCAAGTTAGTATTGGTGTTTAGCTCAGTCTACACACAAGGAGACTGACTAGTATCAATCGCATTCTACACATCTTCCCCCATGCTGGGTACTGAGATGGAGACTCAGTCACCAGAAGAACTGGCTACTCCCCACGGCAATACTCACATGGATTCAGAAAGCAGCCAGTCAGTCGAGGAGAGTGAATTTGAGAGGAGTTTCAAAAAAAGTTTCAAAAACTGTGGGCATTCTTTCTAAGATCAGATATTATGTACCACGCCCTGCCCTGGTGTCTCTCTATTACTCCCTTATCTATCCATATCTCAACTATGGTATTTGTGCTTGGGGCTCTACTACCCAAAATCACTTACGTCCTCTAATTACTCAACACAAAGCTGCTGTTAGGACAATATCCAACTCTGGCCCCAGACATCACTCGGTACCCCTACTCAAATCTCTGAATATGTTAGACATTAAGTCACTGCACATTCTCTCATGTGTATTATACATATATAAAACGCTAAACTATAATGCCAATCCTGATCTCATAGAAGTGTTCCCAGTTGTCTATGAAAGATATTGCATTTGATTTGCAATATCTTTCCAGCCGGCAATTGACACTAAGTGCCCTCGACATCCATTCATTTCCCACTCCCTTTCTTGGAAGAATGCCACATATGATCGGGATTCCTCCCTTGCTCCTAACTAATTCAATGGCTGTCCTGAATCTCTGTATTAGTTCCTCACTCCTATCTCGCCCAACATCATTACCCCCTGCACTAATACAAATAATGGGTTTGTTCCCATTTCCCGTCATAATATCATTCATGTTTCCAACAATATCACCAATTCCAGCTCCCGGATAGCAATCCCTTAATCTGTTCCCCCTATCTCTGGCCCAAAACGTTCTGTCTAAATACCTCCATTTGTGTTTCCCTGTTAGTTAACACTAAATCTAAAGTATTATTTTCCTGCTTTGGTTCCTTAATGTGTTGGCTCAGAAAGCAATCGTCAATTCTGCATCAACATCCGCCACCAAGATAATGTTAATAAAACAAGATTAAAACCAGTGCACTAAAACAGAAGCGATAAATAAGCAGGAAAAAAGGAGAAGTCCCTTCCTCCATTTTAAACTTAGACCCAAATATCACAGGAAAAAGGTTATCATGAATAACCAAACTCAATTACGGGCTCACCATAGCCCGTGCTACATGGACACTTCGTCCTGAGTAGCTAAATCTGAAACAACAACAACAGATTGATTGATGAAGATTAAGCCACCGAAAATGTGGCACGGGCATGAATAGCCCGTAAGTAGAGGTCCTTTGGAGCTATTACCAGTACCAATAGATACAGGAGATCGGTGGATGGATGGGAATATGATCGCTCGCAGTTTATGACCAGCAGGAATTTTGGTCGCCAGGTTGCAGTTTTAAGTGCAAAGGGACGCTTTATATCGAAATGTATTATACGATTGATGAAGATTAAGCCACCCAAAAGGTGGCACAGGCATGAAAAGCCCGTAAGTGGTGGCCCTTTTAAGCCATTACCAGTATCAAGAGCTGATACTGGAGATCTGTGAAGGTGTGACTGCACCCTGCGTGACGGGATTGATTGATTGATGAAGATTAAGCCACCCAAGAGGTGGCACGGGCATGAATAGCCCGTAAGTGGTACAATTGTTTTTTTTCTCAGTATTCTGAGTTTGCATTTAACCATCAAGCTGTTATCGTGGGGGAGGATACTGCTTCACAGTCTTTATGAGGGTGTCCAGCTGCTGGACACCTTTGTTGACCAGGAGAGTGGCTGTGTTGATGGCTTCAGGGTGGCCACTGCATGATTCAGGAACTCTTAAAGCTCTTCTAAGGTCATTGGTTGCTTCACATTCCAGAAGATAGTGAAGTAATGGCTTTTCTGTGACAGTTTGGCAGAAGATGCACTCTCTCTGTCGGGGTTCACCAATCCCCCAGTTGCATCTGTAACCTAGACGTAGTCTATATAACCTAACTGCTATTTCCCTGTGGATTCCTTTTGGGATATTTAACCTTTCTAACTTGGTTGCCTGAAGATACCATGTTGCGTGACGGGAGATCTCCCGTGTGTATTATACATTTCTTTCTTCCTTTTGAAGTGAGAGGGTTAATTCATTAGCTCATTCGCCTCTCATTAGTCTATTCGCCGAAGCTTCATTTATCTCTGACATTCTATCCCCAGTACTCTGTAAGGTCAATCATATCATCATTATCTCACTAATAGTATTTCTTGGGCCATGAGAATAATCTTGGGATTATTCCCATGGCTTCATTTTGTACTTTCTCCAACTTGTTTAGTCTGCCTTTACCATAACAGGGGCAGCATAATCAATAAGAGATCTCACATTATGCATTGTGATTACCATTCCCAGGAATGTGTAGTCCCAGGATGTGTAGACCTACGCTAGGAACCGCAGCAGCCAGCGTTATCCACGCCAGGATTGTCGAAGGTCCACTCATCAAGGCAACTGGGGAGAACCTTCGACAAACCGAAGTCTTCCTGTCCTCATCGAGGCCACTAGTGTTATATAGTGGCTCTCAGGTAAAGTCAGGATTCCCGACAAATGTCGTGGACAGAGATATCCAAGTGTATTTCCTCGGCACGTCTGACTGTGGGGTTTATCAAGCAGATTTGTATGAGTATTGTGTTCCTTATTTATGAGCTGCAACTATAGCAGAGCTGAAGGGTTTATTATTACTCACAAAGTTTGCATGATTATATTATAATAATTGCCAGTAAACATATGTAAAGTGCTGTAATAAATTAACATTGAATTATATGCCTTTAGGGAAACGAAGTCAATAAACACAATATGTATTTTTAGTAATTTAGTGTTGTTTATGATTCTCAAATAAATTTGAAAATCTGCCTATTCTTTGGTTCTAATCCTTAAAGCTCCTCAAGGAGCAGTTGCAGTGTGTGTGGTTCGTATATGCATCTTGACCCGGGTTCTTACAGAACAGTGTTAGTGTTTTGACCTAATGCATCTTGTTGGTGCGAGGCAAAGTGAAATCGACACCAGTAATTCTATCTACCATCATACTATCATGCAAGAGAAGCCACACAAATTTGCAATTGATCCACAGATCCACAGGTTGTGACCTGTGGGTCAAGATCCACAGGTTGTGGAAGCAAATACTATTCATACTTTTAAAACTAGGTATGATAGGGAAATGGGACAGGAGTCATTGCTGTAAACAACCGATAGCTAGAAAGGCGGGATCCAAGAGTCAATGCTCGATCCTGCAAGCACATATAGGTGAGTACATATAGGTGAGTACACATCTATGGACCATCCAATAAAATCAGCAGACTCATATATGCTACTACTGCTAGGTTTAGACTAGGTTACAAGAATCTCTGGGAATTCTCATTATCTGCTAGTGTAGACCTGACTAAAAATAAACTGTCAACAAAATTATTCGCACACCCTCCTTCACTATGTGATGAAGTGCGGAAAGATACGTGAATTCAGAGACAATTCTATATCAAAATGTTCAAAATGTAAATATTTCGTTAAAAATTATCTGCTTCTAAAATTCTTGGCCAAATATCCCCAATTGCTAACTGTAGGTAGTAATTGTAAACTATGTAAGGTAGTGATTGTAAACTATCCACCACCTCCCACTGGATGGGGTGGGGAGGAGGGGGGTTGCAAGATAAACATCAATTACACACAGAAATCACAATTACGTGATGTATCAAATGAACAAATCCACAAGGGCCGTGACGAGGATTCGAACATCAATTGTGACACTAGCTCTCCACATATATCAGTTGCTTAATTTAGAAACTGTTCTTGTGGTCGGTCTCGAACCCAATAATGATGTGACGATGTGCATTGAATTTTGTAACTAGCTTATCAAGATTGTAACTTGCTTAGCTAAATGAATTGTGGGGTTCAGTCCCTGAGCCCATTATGTGCCTCTGTAACCCTTTCCACTACCGCCCACAGGATGGGTATGGGGTGCATAATAAATAACCTAAACTAGAAATTTGCATCTTCACCCTGGTTCGTACAGGGCAGTGGTGGGAGTAGGATATTAAATTATTACCCTGGTGCTTATGCAGCAGTGGAAGTGTGTGGTCCAGTGGTAGTGTGTGGTCCAGTGGTAGTGTGTGGTCCAGTGGTAGTGTGTGGTCCAGTGGTAGTGTGTGGTCCAGTGGTAGTGTGTGGTCCAGTGGTAGTGTGTGGTCCAGTGGTAGTGTGTGGTCCAGTGGTAGTGTGTGGTCCAGTGGTAGTGTGTGGTCCTGTGGTAGTGTGTGGTCCTGTGGTAGTGTGTGGTCCTGTGGTAGTGTGTGGTCGTGTGGTTGTGTGTGCAATTACTGTAGCGGGAAGGCGTCTGGGCGCTCACTCGCGGTTAACGCGTGGCCCGTCTTCAACTCGTCGGCGGGTGGAGTGTGACCAGGTTTTTTATTTTATATGCTAATATTCCTCTAGAGAATTCTATTGCGAACCCATTGATACCAAAATGAAAGACTTAGGACGAAAATTGAGGTGACCAGAGTGAACATGCAGTCTCCGTGGTGTAGTGGTAAGACACTCGCCTGGCGTTCCGCGAGCGCTATGTCATGGGTTCGTATCCTGGCCGGGGAGGATTTACTGGGCGCAATTCCTTAACTGTAGCCTCTGTTTAACGCAACAGTAAAATGTGTACTTGGATGTAACAACGATTCTTCGCGGCGGGGATCGTATTCCAGGGACCATAGGATTAAGGACTTGCCCGAAACGCTACGCGTACTAGTGGCTGTACAAGAATGTAACAACTCTTGTATATATCTCAAAAAAAAAAAAAAAAAAAAAAAAAAACATTTTATCGCTTTTGCGCGCTCCTGGGTAACTCGTTCGCACTTTCTCTGTTTGCTGCGGGTAATTAGCCAGGCTTTTGGAGTTTATATGCATTTAGTGCATGTAGAGAATTCTATTGCGAACACAATGATACCAAATTTAATCTCGTAGGACGAGAATTGAGGTGACAAAGTTGAAGAGAGAATTAACGCGCGCTTTTCAGAATTAACGCGCGCTCCCTTGAAACGCTGAGACCCAAATCACACAGTTGAGGGGTGGCGCACGGGGTACGCCAAAGTGTTAAATATTGGATTTACATCGATTTATATATTTTTGGATAATATATTTAGTTTAGTAACATTGTTAGGATTATAAGAGATATAAAAAACTTATTTTAGAACTAATTTATTAATTTTATTATTTCGAGGCCGTAATCAATGAACTATGGCGACAAAACCGAATGAAACACACATGGTGCTGTGTGTACAAGGATTAGACCTGTCCACTCGCACTGGCGTTGTTCTAATAACATACAGTAATTTCTCAAATAGCAGGTGTCTATCATATTACAGTATATTTTCGGTTTTATTTAGTTTAGTTTAATAAGGATAACTAAAAGCTATTAAAACACTGGCTTTAGAAATTATTTATTAATCTGAAACTTTCAAAATCGTGGGTCACTGAACTATGACGACACAGACGAGAGTGAGTGAAACCTCACTGTAAAGTAAAGTTTACAGTACAGTACTCTCTTATCTGTCCACCCTCACTCATCTTGTTTCATCACAGAAAATGTCTATAAGGAGATTTTACCACATGTAGCTAGGTAATCATGCTTCAGCCTTTAAATTAATGTACAAAGATACATGTGCCACAAATCAGTGAACGAAAATCATGGAAATTCACTTCTGTGAACAACCGAGACACTCTGGCTGGTGTTTGGTTCATATGGCTCACTTGTTGTCTGGTCCATTTGTGTGATCCAACTTGTCTAATGAAGGAATTATTAATTGTAATCTGATAGAATGAGAAAGTTTTCCACCACTCTGTGAACTCTGTCCCAACATCGTAAGCTTGTGGACCACTTGTGGACCACTTATGCGGTCCACTTGTGTGGTCCACTTGTGTGATCCAACTTGTCATATGAGAGAATTATTAATTGTAATCTGTGATAGAATGGGAAAGTTTTCCACCAGTCTGTGAACTCTGGACATCGTAAGCAAATCCGAACATTCCCCTGTTCGGCGAACCATTGTTCGTGGAACCAGGTGAGTAAATCCGGCCTGAAAAGTGTGCGAACCAGCCGGAGATTCCTTGAATCGGGGTACATTGAATCGAGGTTGTACTGTATATAAATATAAACTGTAACCACTCAATTATCTGGGATTTGCCCTTATACAGCCAAAATCATGACCAGATAAAGTTTTCTCAATATCCGGCCAAAATGGCCATGGGAGCCGGATAAAAGCTGGTTTAGCCGGATAAAAAAATCGGAGCTTGTTAACTTACTGCCGATGTTACACTATCCGGACAACCAGCTGAATTGAATTGACAATGACAATCATTGAATTGTTCGGATATGAAAGTATGGGGCGGGCTGTACCGTATTAATCCCGTCTGGCTGTGGCTGGCTGCCTTAAGGCACATGATGGAGGAGGGGGTGGGGTGGGTGGGTGGTGTCGGGAGGGTGGGAGGGAAGCGTCGGGAGGGACCACCTGGATACAGGAATTACCATAAATTTTAGAACAATTCATCATAGCCAAAAACAAATGAAATACTAGTAATTATGTAATAACAAATATATAAGTTTCCTAAAAACAATGTGCACAGGCTGAAGTTTCTTTAAAAAATATTTTGATTTTTTTCCTCCTGGTGGCCTACGTAACGTGCTATAGCTGCTCCAAGTGGACCCATCCAACACTGGTCAACCCATGTGCTCCCGTCCCTCGTGTTATACCACAGTGCCATGCCATTAGTGAAATATTTTTTTAAATAACTTTTTTATTTTCATGGTAACTTTGAACATTTTTGGCCAAGACTATGTCTGGTAGCAGCATCAATTGTTCTGGAGGTGTTAAGAGGAAGAAGGTTGTCCTAACAATTAAAGACAAGTTACGTGTTATACACTTCAACCAGTGAGGCATCAGAGGCAAGCCAAATGCCTTCAACAATGAGGCGTCACAGGCAAGCCAAGCGCCTTCAACAAGTGAGGCGCAAGCAAGCGCCTTCAACAAGTGAGGCATCACAGGCAAGCCAAATGCCTTCAACATATGAAGCTTCACAGGCAAGCCAAACGCCAACAACAAGTGAGGTGCAAGCAAGCGCCTTTAACAAGTGAGGCGTCACAGGCAAGCCAAATGCCTTCAACATGTGAGGCTTCACAGGCATGCCAAGCGCCTTCAAGTGAAGCACAAGTAAGCTCCTTCAACAAGTGAGGCCTCACAGGCAACCCAAATGCCTTCAACCAGTAAGGCTTCAGCAGCTGGCAGTCAAAACTAACTTTGCTTAATGAACTATACAATAATTTTAAGTGGTAAATTTAGTGTTGTGTTAGTATAGGTTAAGTAAATTGTTAAGAATTCTTAACTTCAAAATATGTGGCATCAATCAAGAAGATGAACACCAACAAGGTAAGTTGAGATTTCTAGCTGAATATTTAATAATTATATGTGGCAAGACAATTCAAATTATGTTGTTTGTAATATAAAAATAGTTGGAAATGGTCACTTTTGAACTCAGAGGTGAAAAAGTACCATTATCTGGAACACATGAATATCCGGCTGGGGGTCCTTCCCATATAGTCCAGGACCTAGATTCAGGAAGCTCTGTGTATTTCTTCGTAAGTGGGTTTGCTACGAAGGTTCCTAAGTGCGCCCTAAGAAGATGCTTAGGTGCGATTCAATAAGGTATACTTAGGAAGAAAATTGTTGGTTCACCTGCGTGCCGATAGAGGTCACTACTGTGTTTCGTTTGGCCAATCAGAGAGCAGCAACATTCTTCATATTAAAGATTTAGCGCTTGCTTATCGGAGCTCTACTGCCTCCTATTTACGTCGAATTTTCTTATAAAATTAGTATATTTCGAAGTAAAACAATGTTTTTTCAACTTCTACAGCCAGCACCGACATTGTAGTAAACAAATATGTTACATTTGTTGTTTACCTACGTAATTCTAAGAGATACTGTGTAGCTGTCCTTGTTGCTCGGAAGATGCGCTGACAATTATTGTATATATTTACTGAATTTACCCAAGGGCCACTAACTATCTAGTGACTTCGAAGAGGACAGAAAGCCGGTGGCTTGTTAAAGGGCCCGCCAATTGTCTTAATGATATTTTTTAGCTGGAATTTGGCATTTACGGCTTCAGCGGGTAGGCTGTTCCATGGGTTTATAGTCCTCTTGGTGGAAAAAAAACATCTGTTTTCAGTCCTACTTGAGAGAACATACTCTCCAACACTATATCTGTGATTGTCCTGTTATCAGTGACTTCATTCCAAATGGTATGAGGTATTTTGAGCTCTGTAATTACTTCATACACTCAGGAATATTGGAAGATATTCTTGTGCTGCACCCAGATTTTGCCAGTGGAGGCTAATAGATCAGCATTAAGTATTTTGTTCTCTCCTAATTCCATGTATGACTGGCCATCCTGTGAGGTGAGGATGTTGGGTGAGCTTGTAGCTGGTTTTTTATCTACACTGTGTGGTCCTTTATACAGAATAGGGAAGCAGCACATTGCTGTGTATACCTAAACATGTTTAAAAAATACATTGTTTGAGAGGAGTTTTGTAGAAACTGGTAAGAGTAATTATAATATAATGTTTCCATGATTCAGTGCTTACCTCTTGTGAAAATTGCTTAGAGTTGTTTAGTCAGAGTTGATTTGTTTTTTGTATTGAGGCTCGTATTTTCTAAATTGATTCCATGTACAGTATGTCTAACCATCCTGTGAGATGGGAGTATTAGATAAATTTATAGCTAGTTTTTTATCTACACTGTGTAATATTCCATATAGACTAGGGTAGCAGCACATTGCTGTGTATACCTAATCTTCTTAATAAAAAAAATCAGTAATAAAGATTTTAAATTATAGTTTGTATTACAAATACAGTACTGTATTATCCTTATTTAATCATGTTGACCATGGATCATTAAGATCTCATGTTGATATGTAATGACAAGTCATATTTCTTTTGAACTGCTAATCATTCATTAAATTGTGCATTGTCTCAATTTTTCACTTCCTTGGATATACTGTACAGTACAAAAAGATAGGATAAAAATAAACCAGTAATATTTCTTTCATTATATTTTTCATTTAAATAACTGCATCAATATTTTTACAGCTGACAGGATTTGTTTTCCCATACAGGTGCATTATTTGTTAAAAAAAAATTTGGTTTATTGTTACACACAATGGTGCTACATAGCCTTCCCAGCTTGGTGCCTTCTTTTAATACTTACTGATTAAAAAATAAATAATAAATACATTTTATTCAGGAAAAGTACATACAGTTGATTTACAAACATAATGATGGATTTATAGGCAGAGCTAGTACATACAATACCTAAAGCCACTAATACTCATAGCATTTCGGGCAAGGTGTGGGGAAAAAAAACACAGACTAAAACTTAATAGTAATCGGGATTAGGTATAAATTGTGTTGAAAGAAGGAATAAAAAATACAAAAAGGGGGTTAACATAGCATAAATCAACAATTGCACATGTTGGTGAACAGCGTTGTTTAAAAAATAGCAAGACATGGGTTGACATTTAGGAGGTAAGTTAGGTTACATGGAGTTAATTTGGCAGTACTTGGTTTAACTCTTAAACTGGTTGAGAGAGGTACAGCCTTTGACATGATTCGGGAGGTCATTCCACATTCTGGGTCCCTTGATTTGTAGAGCACTTCTAGTTTGGTTACACACAGCCAAATTGAGTAACAGGAAGAGGTCTTGGACACAAATTTGTTCCATGCTAAATGTAGAGGAATCAGCTGAGTATTCCTCAAATAAAATAAGTTGCCTCAGCTAATAAGGTAAATAAAATAAGCATTTCTCAAATAAGTAGCTGCCTCGCCTCACTGCCTTACTGCTACATAGCCTTCCCGGCATGGTGCCTTCTTTTGATAATTACTTGTTCCACACCCAAATTGTATAACAGGAAGAGGTCTTGGACCCCTACTTCCCTCTCTCTTTTTTAATAATCTATATAGTCATAATTATAGCTTTAAGTATTCAATGAATAAAGTTTGTGACATTTTTACCCTTTTCCTTACCTAACATCATTTGTGCAGCATATTTTTATTTTATGTCTCACCCAGATTTAATTTCAAAATAAAACCAAACTAAATAAATTAGAAATGGGTATGTATAGCTAAGGTACATCCTTACTACTAGGTGAACAGGGGCATTTGGTGATAGTAAATGATCCCATCAGGCAGGGCTCATCACCTTCTCTCATATTTCATGTTCACCAGTGTTTATTTACTTAATAACTACTGGTATAATATCTTGCTATTATAAAACTAATTCTACTATCATCAAACACATATTTACTTCAAGTTTCAAGCAGAGAATGCATATATAACTAACACGAAGGACTCCTCTCCACTAGATTCACCAGCTATAATATTTTGGTCATGTTCCAATATCATAAATCGATCCCAGTGTTATGTAGAAGAGAAAAAATGACTTATATCCAGTTTACGTAAAGCTACGAGTGATCGAAACCACACTTAAATCCTGGAATGAACTTACGAAGGTTTTTCCACTTAGGGTAGTTAATTGAATACGGACGTAGCCGCCACGAAGGCGCTAAGACGGAAAACGCTCTTAGCTAAGAGGAAAAACCTTCGTAAGTACCTTCCTGAATCCGGCCCCAGATAATCGAGTGGAGACAGTATATATATATGTGACAAAAGTCAGACCACGGAGGAAGAATTGAAACAGGAATTTCTTTAAGTACTTTCGTATATTAATACATCTTCAGAAGGAATTAATACTGACTTAGTCACATTTTTCATCATGTGTTAATTTTCGTGATTTACACGCAAATATATATTTTATTAGAAAGAACTCTTCTCATGAAAGGATCAAACCTATGACTGACAGGGGCAATGAACCCCTTGACAAGTCCAGTACTCTGACCAACTGACCACCAGACAATTAAAAGTCATTGGAAGAGGAAGCTATTTCCCCCCAATGACCCAATTGCACTAGGTGTGTTTGTGTGTGTGTGCATTGGAATAGTTAAAGTTCAGTTAGTTAATTTAAAGTATATACTTATTTAAAAATGGTTAAAACAAAAATCTTTATATTTAATATCAAATTTTATAGATTCTTAAAAAAAAATCCATAGCCAAATGTATTTCACATACAATACAAGTTAGACAAAAATACTTTTGTAGGAAATCCAGGTGACAAGGGGATTGCACAGTATTTTCATAATGAAGTTTACAAGTTCCCCAAAAAACAAACAAACAGGCAACACTAGATTAGTACAATGGAAGTTAATGTCACCTAAGTTTTCTCATACAATTCTACTAAAATGACTGAAACTGTAAGCAATTTAAAAAATACACACTTTCAGATGTAAACACTTACATGTGCTCTTGTTAATTATATTGCTAGTTTCTCTGAACATTATTCCAAATTCATATGCACCATCCTATGTCTCTTCATGTGTCCAAGACGACGAAATGCTTGCCCACACTCAGGGCATATATGAGGTCTATCATCTGTATGCACGATCCTGTGAATCTTCACACTTCCAAGTTGATTGAATCTTTTCCCACACTTAGGACACTCGTGAGGCTTTTCATCTGTATGCACTATCCTGTGTCTCTTCATGTGTGTAAGACGACTAAATGATTTCCCACATTCAGGACACTTGTGAGGTTTAGCACCTGTATGAATCATCATGTGTCTCTTCATAGTTCCAAGCTGACTAAACCTTTCCCCACACTCAGGACATGCATGAGGTTTAACACCAATATGCACCATCCTGTGCCTCCTCATAGTTCCTGGAAGACTGAATCTTTTCCCACACTCGGGACATTCATGAGGCTTATCATCCTTATGCACTATCATGTGAGTTTTCATAGTTGAAAGTTGACTAAATGTTTTTCCACATTCGGGACATTCGTGACGTTTCTCACCTGTATGTACCACTCGGTGCCTCTTCATAGTTCCAAGATGATTGAAGCTTTTCCCACACTCAGGACATATATGAGGCTTAGCACCCATATGCACCCTCATGTGAGTCTTCATAGTTCCAAGTTTACTGAATTTTTTCCCACACTCAGGACACTCATGAGGCTTATCACCCACATGCACCATCATGTGAGTTTTCATAGTTGAACGTTGACTAAATATTTTCCCACACTTAGGACACTCATGAAGTTTAGACCTATCACGAAGTTTAGGCCTATCACAAAATTTAGACAAACTATCTTGCAGTTTAGGATTATCCTCCATTTTCCAATAATCGGGGCACTTGTTAGATTTAACACCTGTATGAACCAGCAAGTGTCTCTTCATAGTTCCAAGTTTACTGAATTTTTTCTCACACTCCGGACACTGGTGAGGTTTTGCCTTGTTCTTTGCTGTTTGCATAATGTTATCTCCTGATGACTCAAGGAGTTGGCTTGTGATGTGGGGCGTCTCATTGACACACAACACAAGGGGATCTTCTCCTGATGACGGCATGATTTGTATTGTGACGTCTGGCTCCTCCTGGACACATAACGCATTGTTATCTCCTTCCAATGACTGCATGAAATGTATTGTGACGTCTGGCTCCTCTTTGACACATACAAAATTTGTGACGTCTGGCTCCTCTTTGACACATATAAAATTGTTATCTTCTTCCGATGATTGCATGAGTTGTATTGTGGCGTCTGGCTGCCCCTTGACACACAATACATTATTATCTCCTTCCAATGACTGCATGAGTTGTCTTGTGACGTGAGACACCTCCTATACACGTAACGTGCCACTTGGTAGATTGATTTATAAAGGTGTGTTGTTGTGGTGGGTTAAAGGCAGCTATAGCACAAGGCAGAATGCACTATGTTCATCAATTCCGTCGCCGCCAACACAACAACAACATCCAGACCAACATGGCCGATTAGGAGAATGGGAAGTTTAAGGCGGGAGTTTCAAACAGAGATATTGTAGTTCATTTAAAAAAATTCAAATTCAAAATCAAATGTTTATTCAGGTAAAGTACATACATACAAGGTGTGATACAAATATTGATGAATTTATAGATAGAGCTAGCACATACAATGCCTAAAGCAAGTTAGTATTGGTGTTTAGCTCAGTCTGCACACAAGGAGACTGACTAGTATCAATCGCATTCTATACATCTTCCCCCATGCTGGGTACTGAGATGGAGACTCAGTCACCAGAAGAACTGGCTACTCCCCACGGCAATACTCACATGGACTCAGAAAGCAGCCAGTCAGTCGAGGAGAGTGAATTTGAGAGGAGTTTCAAAAAAAGTTTCAAAAACTGTGGGCATTCTTTCTAAGATCAGATATTATGTACCACGCCCTTCCCTGGTGACTCTCTATTACTCCCTTATCTATCCATATCTCAACTATGGTATTTGTGCTTGGGGCTCTACTACCCAAAATCACTTACGTCCTCTAATTACTCAACACAAAGCTGCTATTAGGACAATATCCAATTCTGGCCCCAGACACCACTCGATACCCCTACTTAAATCTCTGAATATGTTAGACATTAAGTCACTGCACATTCTCTCATGTGTATTATACATATATAAAACGCTAAACTATAATGCCAATCCTGATCTCATAGAAGTGTTCCCAGTTGTCTATGAAAGATATTGCATTTGATTTGCAATATCTTTCCAGCCGGCAATTGACACTAAGTGCCCTCGACATCCATTCATTTCCCACTCCCTTTCTTGGAAGAATGCCACATATGATCGGGATTCCTCCCTTGCTCCTAACTAATTCAATGGCTGTCCTGAATCTCTGTATTAGTTCCTCACTCCTATCTCGCCCAACATCATTACCCCCTGCACTAATACAAATAATGGGTTTGTTCCCATTTCCCGTCATAATATCATTCATGTTTCCAACAATATCACCAATTCCAGCTCCCGGATAGCAATCCCTTAATCTGTTCCCCCTATCTCTGGCCCAAAACGTTCTGTCTAAATACCTCCATTTGTGTTTCCCTGTTAGTTAACACTAAATCTAAAGTATTATTTTCCTGCTTTGGTTCCTTAATGTGTTGGCTCAGAAAGCAATCGCCAATTCTGCATCAACATCCGCCACCAAGATAATGTTAATAAAACAAGATTAAAACCAGTGCACTAAAACAGAAGAGATAAATAAGCAGGAAAAAAGAAGACCTCTCCTCCATTTTAAACTTAGACCCAAATATCACTGGAAAAAGGTTATCATGTATAACCAAACTCAATTACGGGCTCACCATAGCCCGTGCTACATGGACACTTCGTCCTGAGTAGCTAAATCTGAAACAACAACAACAGATTGATTGATGAAGATTAAGCCAACCAAAATGTGGCACGGGCATGAATAGCCCGTAAGTAGAGGTCCTTTGGAGCTATTACCAGTACCAATAGATACAGGAGATCGGTTGATGGATGGGATCATGATCGCTCGCAGTTTATGACCAGCAGGAATTTTGGTCGCCAGGTTGCAGTTTTAAGATTGATTGATTGATGAGGATTAAGCCACCCAAAAGGTGACACGGGCATGAATAGCCCGTAAGTGGTGGCCCTTTTGAGCCATTACCAGTATCAAGAGATGATACTGGAGATCTGTGGAGGTGCGACTGCACCCTGCGTGACGGGAGATGTCTCCCGGACCAAGTGGTGACCAGATGGTGTGCAGTTTTAAGTGCAAAGGGACGCTTTATATCGAAATGTATTATACGATTGATGAAGATTAAGCCACCCAAAAGGTAGCACGGGCATGAAAAGCCCGTAAGTGGTGGCCCTTTTGAGCCATTACCAGTATCAAGAGCTGATACTGGAGATCTGTGAAGGTGTGACTGCACCCTGCGTGACGGGATTGATTGATTGATGAAGATTAAGCCACCCAAGAGGTGGCACGGGCATGAATAGCCCGTAAGTGGTACAATTGTTTTTTTTCTCAGTATTCTGAGTTTGCATTTAACCATCAAGCTGTTATCGTGGGGGAGGATACTGCTTCACAGTCTTTATGAGGGTGTCCAGCTGCTGGACACCTTTGTTGACCAGGAGAGTGGCTGTGTTGATGGCTTCAGGGTGGCCACTGCATGATTCAGGAACTCTTAAAGCTCTTCTAAGGTCATTGGTTGCTTCACATTCCAGAAGATAGTGAAGTAATGGCTTTTCTGTGACAGTTTGGCAGAAGATGCACTCTCTCTGTCGGGGTTCACCAATCCCCCAGTTGCATCTGTAACCTAGACGTAGTCTAGTGAAGTGAGAGGGTTAATTCATTAGCTCATTCGCCTCTCATTAGTCTATTCGCCGAAGCTTCATTTATCTCTGACATTCTATCCCCAGTACTCTGTAAGGTCAATCATATCATCATTATCTCACTAATAGTATTTCTTGGGCCATGAGAATAATCTTGGGATTATTCCCATGGCTTCATTTTGTACTTTCTCCAACTTGTTTAGTCTGCCTTTACCATAACAGGGGCAGCATAATCAATAAGAGATCTCACATTATGCAATGTGATTACCATTGGAATGTGAAATACAGAATATGATTAATAATTGTGTACTGTATGGTTCTGTGAGCCCCTTGAGGGGACCTTATATAGACGAGCTAGTTACGAGGTAGATGGTGTTGAGATTGCGAAGTAGAATTGCGAAAGGGATCTGGGAGTTATGATTAGTAAGAATTTAAAATCAAAGGATCAATGCATGAATGTTCCTAATAAGGCAAATAGGACACTGGGGTTTTATAATCGAAGCGTTAGTAACAAGACACCTGGTGTTGTTTTTCAGCTATATCTTGCTCTGGTTAGGCCCCATTTAGATTATGCAGTTCAGTTTTGGTCGCCGTACTATAGAATGAATATAAATTCTCTTGAACGTGTCCAGCGTAGGATGACAAAGTTAATTCCCCGAACTAGAAATCTTTCATATGAAGAAAGATTAACAAAGCTTAAGTTGCATTCACTGGAAAGACGAAGAGTTAGGGTAAGACATGATAGAGGTTTACAAGTGGATGCATAAGAACATAAGAAAAAAGGCAACTGCAGAAGGCCTATTGGCCCATACGAAGCAGCTGCTATTTATAACCACCCAATCCCACTCATATACATGTAAAACCCACGCTTGAAACAACCGAGGGACCCCACCTCCACCACGTTACGCGGCAATTGGTTCCACAAATCAACAACCCTGTTACTGAACCAGTATTTACCCAAGTCTTTCCTAAATCTAAACTTATCCAATTTATACCCATTGTTTCGTGTTCTGTCTTGAGTTGATAATTTTAATACCCTATTATTTCCATTCACCCACTTGTAAACCTCTATCATGTCACCCCTAACTCTTCGCCTTTCCAGTGAATGCAACTTAAGCTTTGTTAATCTTTCTTCATATGAAAGATTTCTAATTTGGGGAATTAACTTAGTCATCCTACGCTGGACACGTTCAAGTGAATTTATATTCATTCTTTAGTACGGCGACCAAAACTGGACTGCATAATCTAAATGGGGCCTAACCAGAGCAAGAAATAGCTGAAGAACCACACCAGGTGTCTTGTTACTAATGTTTCGATTAATAAATCCCATTTATTAATCGATTAATAATCTCATTCGATTAATAAATCCAATTAATATCCCCTTTGTTATGTCCATTACATAAGAACAAAGGCAACTGCAGAAGCCCCACACGAGGCAGCTCCAGTTACCTTGTTCTTATAATCTTATGACGAGGGGTAGAACTAGCCAAAGCTACTCTATCCTTTTGAAATGTACTTCCTTTTCTCAATAAACTTGAGCCATTTCATGAACTTACGTCAAGTTCTGAAATTCATGAACTTACATCAATTTATGGTGAAGAATGTAATATCAACCGATTTACTTGTAGGTGACGTGTAGGTAACCTCCCGATAAATATGGCCCTGGTCATGGGGTTAGCTTCACACATCATTCGTGCTAGCTCCAGTCAAGAGCTGTTACATTATACGGACCAGCTCCAGCCGTCGGTATAATGCAGGATTCAGGTTCATTGCTCAGCTCGACACCATCTCATAAATCATTTAATGATTATGTAGAAGACATAGATTCTCTCACAGGTGCAAGTTCTGATAAATCATTGAAAGTTATTGCGGAGGATCCGGATTCATCGTTCTGGACCACATCGTCTGATTCATCATTTAGCATTCTCGAGCAAGATTCAGATTCGTCTTTCAGCACAGCGCCGTGTGATACATCACTTTACATTCTTGCTGAGGATCAAGATTCATCATTCAGCACCGCGCCGTCTGATATATCATTTAGCATTCTTGGGGAGGATGAAGATTCATCATTCAGCACAGCTCTGTCTGATATATCACTTAATATTCTTGCGGAGGATGAAGACTCATCATTCAGCACAGCTCTGTCTGATATATCACTTTATATTCTTGCGGATGATCAAGACTCATCATTTAGCATTCTTGGAGAGGATTAAGATTCATCATTCAGCACAGTGCCGTCTATCATTTAATATTCTTGTAGAGTATCAAGATTCATTGTTCAGTGCCACAGCGTCGTTTAACATTCTTGTGTTGGATCCAGATTCATCATTTAACATTCTTGAGAGAGATCATCGTCAGCTCAGCGCCAACTGATTTATCATTTGATGCGAAGGATCTACATTCAACTTTCAGCACAGCATCATCTGATTCATCATTTCATGCTGTTATGGAGGTTCCCGACATCGTTCCACACTTCATAACATGATTCTTCATTAAGTGTTCTTACAGCAAGTATGGAAAAGTCGCGAGCGTCATAATTGTTCCCCAAGTTCTGAAGGTCTCGACAGCCTTGCATCTGAGTCCAAGCGTCCACCACGACTCTAATATATACGATATAGGTGTCATCGACTTTTCTGGCTATAACAGAAAAGGTTTCAATTTACATGGTCGTAAATGTTCTTTCTGTATTATCAATGCAGCTATTGATAATATATTTATCAATAGCTGCAATGATAGCTATTGATAAGCTATATTTGTAAGGTAGAGTTTACTAAAGATTTCAACTTAGGTCGCGGAATCAAAACTTTGAATTCGATCCATTCAATAGTGAGAATTTAATTAAAACTAATCGTTTAATGTCTTTTAATTATACAAGAATAATTTTTTTATAGAATTGAAAATTATAATTTTGTTTAGCTTAATATGCTAACTCATGAAATATGATAATTTAATGACCTCTTCTTTTGATTTTATGAAATATTGCTGTAGAATTAGGCAATGATTTTCTCATCAATAAAATTAAAAAATACTGAGAGAGTTGTATTAATCTGATTACTAGAAAAATGTACAATATGGATTCCATCCACTTAGGCTTATTTCCACGGAAGTGTGGATATAAATAATTAATACGATATTGGCTTTACCTAAGATACTTACCATAAATTGTAATTGTAATTGTAATTACCATAAATTTGTAATTGTATTTGTGCTGCTTTTTCAACAATGTTCCCCCCTCTTTTACCTCTATTTTTATTTGTACTCAACACATTTTGTTCTTTTTACCGATTAGTTTTAAGCTTTAGTCATTAGTGTTTTTTCCTGCCCGAAACGCTTTGCGTAATAGTGGCTTTAGGCATTGTATGTACTAGCTCTATCTATAAAGCCAACAAACTTTGTAAAATCTCTTTATGTATGTACCTTTACCTAAATAACTTGACTAACAAAAGCGGGAATATTGAAAAAGAAGAATTACAATTAGTTGAGTATTATCTCGACAAACAATACAATAAAGAGCCAACAAAGGAAAAAATAAAATTTTACATTTAGTGGAGACAAATAACATCAAAATAGTGGCGAGCGAGGCAACTGTGATCAGAATCTATTCAGCTTTAACTTGGCATGGAATAGCTGTACTAGGCTGTCAGATTTCAGATATGGTGATATGCAGGCGATGAGTCACAATAACGTGGCTGAAGTATGTTGACCAGACCACACACTAGAAATTGAAGGGACGACGACGTTTCGGTCCGTCCTGGACCATTCTCAAGTCGATTGTGAGAATGAGAATCAAGAGATTGTGACATTCACAATCGACTTGAGAATGGTCCAGGACGGACCGAAACGTCGTCGTCCCTTCAATTTCTAGTGTGTGGTCTGGTCAATATGGTGATATTTTAGGATATTTTGATATTTTCGTAAGAAGGATAAATTGAGTAAAGTGCTGGAGCACAGCAGTTTGAACCTGTGTCATGAAGAACGCCAGACGTGTGCCATTCACCAGGGCACAGTATGCTGAAAGCTGTTCAGCCCTTGACACGACTGTATTCTCTCTGTAAGTAAGTGGACACCTGTTGCCACTTACACCTACTTCGTCCAAATGTCGAAGTAAGTGGCAACCTGTTGGCACTAACGCTTTTACGAAAAGCCGGCATGCCTTCTGGAGTAGGAATTGTCATGATTATGAGCCAAGCTGAAACTGCCTTCAGGGGAGAGTTCCCAGCCTTTTCTCTCCATTTTATTTAATTATAATTATGTATATTTGTTCATGAGGGTATATGTTAGAGACGAAAAAAGGTAGATAAAATAAAATTGAATTTCAGTAACTTTAATACGGGAGCTGGAATTGGTGATATTGTTGGAAACATGAATGATATTATGACAGGAAATGGGAACAAACCCATTATTTGTATTAGTGCAGGGGGTAATGATGTTGGACGAGTTAGGAGTGAGGAACTAATACAGAGATTCAGGACAGCCATTGAATTAGTTAGGAGCAAGGGAGGAATACCGATCATTTGTGGCATTCTTCCAAGAAAGGGAGTGGGAAATGAATGGATGTCAAGGGCACTTGGTGTCAATTGCCGGCTGGAAAGATATTGCAAATCAAATGCAATATCTTTCATAGACAACTGGGAACACTTCTATGGAAGAAATGAAATGTATGCTCGTGATGGGGTGCATCTATCGAGAGCTGGGGTTGTTGCTGTTACGAACTCGTTGGAAGAAGTGGTTAGAGGTGTTTGTTTGGGTTTAAACTGTTAGTAGATAGAGGTATGGGAATTGATTTGGAGGAAGGAGGTAATAAAAGTATGTGTTTGTGGGAGAAAGGAATTGGCAAAATGATCAGGGAAAGAGAAGGGCCTCAAAATAACAATTCACTTAGGATATATTACACTAACAGTAGAAGTCTAAGAAATAAAATTAACGAATTAAATGCTCTTGTCTGCACAGAAAAAAATAGATATTATTGCACTTACCGAAACTTGGATGAATGTAGAAAATAGAGAACTATTAGCTGAATTTCAAATAAATGGATTTAAACTATTTCACACAGATAGATATATTAGACGAGGAGGTGGAGTAGCCATATATGTTAGGGACAATTTGAAATGTAGTCTCAAAGAGGGAATCAAAACTGAGCCACACACAGAAACTATTTGGATAGAATTAAACGAAAAAGCTAATAATATTATAATAGGAGTTATATATAGGCCACCAAATTTAGACAGAATGGAAGCAAAGCACCTATGGGATGAAATATCTAGAGCATCTAGATTTAACAGTATTTATGTCATGGGTGACTTTAATTTTAGTGGAATAAACTGGTTGAACAAAACAGGGAATAGTGAAGCAGAAGATTTTCTAGAATTAATTGACGATTGCTTTCTTACGCAACACATTAAGAAACCAACACGGGAAAATAATATTTTAGATTTAGTGTTAACTAACAGGGAAACACAAATTAATGACATCGAAATCGGGAGTGAGCTAGGGAACAGTGATCACAAAGAAATCAGATTTAGCATAGAATGGAATAGACCAGTAGGAGAAAATTCTGTTAAAGTGCCAGATTTTCGAAAAGCTGATTTTAATAGCCTAAGAAATTTTTTGGGTCAAATTGATTGGAAAGTCTTGGGTATGGGGTGTGGGCCGGTCTTGGAGCGAGACATGAACCCAGCGATAGGTGACTTAAATGGGGATTTCGATGTGGATTCAATATATAACTTATTTAAGAATATTCTAAACAAAGCACAGGAACGTAGTATACCATACAAATTGAATAGATCGAATACTAATGACCCAAAGTGGATAACAAAGAATTTGATGAACCTTATAGGTAAAAAGAGAGCTTGGTACAAAAGGATTAAAAATGGGGAGGTCACTTTAGAACAGGAATTCGTACAACTGGTTAGAAATGTTAAAAAAGAGATAAGGAAAACAAAAAGAAATTATGAAGTTCGCATAGCAGGGCAAGCAAAGACAAATCCTAAAGGATTTTTTCAGTTATAAGAACATAAGAACAAAGGCAACTGCAGAAGGCCTCTTGGCCCATACGAGGCAGCTCCTATTTATAACCACCCAATCCCACTCATATACATGTCCAACCCATGCTTGAAACAATCGAGGGACCCCACCTCCACAATGTTACGCGGCAATTGGTTCCACAAATCAACAACCCTGTTACTGAGCCAGTATTTACCCAAGTCTTTCCTAAATCTAAACTTATCCAATTTATCCAATTGTTGCTCTCCAAGAGACCAGACTTCATGGATCAGGGGCCAGATTCACGAAGGTACTTACGAAGGTTTTTCTTCTTAGCTACGAATATTTTCCTTCTTAGCGCCTTCGTGGCGGCTACGTCGGTATACAAGTAGCTACACTAAGTCGAAAAACCTTCGTAAGTTTGGTCCGGGAGCTAAGTGTGGTTTTGACCACTCGTAGCTTTACGTAAACTGGATATAACTCAATTTTTCTCTACTACATAACACTGGGATCGATTTTAAGATTTTGGAACAAAAACAAAAGATTATAAAAATTGAATCTTGCGAAGAGGAGTCCTTCGTGTTAGTTATATATGCATTCTCTGCTTGAAACTTTGAGTAAATATGTCTTTTATGATATTAGAATTAGTTTTATAATAGCAAGATATTATACCCGTAGTTATTAAGTAAATAAACACTGGTGAACATGAAATATAAGAGAAGGTGATGAGCCCTGCCTGATGGGATCATTTACTATCACCAAATGCCTCTGTTAGTAGTAGGGTTGGCGGTCCACAGACGAATTTTTGTTTTTGGGGAAATTCGTCTGTGGGCCCCAAGGGTTTCAGGTAAATTTAGAAATTCGTCTGTGGGCCCCAAGGGTTTCAGGTAAATTTAGAAATTCGTCTGTGGACCGCCAGGGTTTTCCGGCGAATTTGGGGAGTCACAGATTTAGAAGTAAGGAATTCTTATGAGGAAAATAATTTCTGAGATTTTAGAAGTTTGTTAAGGTTTCTTATGATGAAAATAAGTAGGAAAATCTTAATGAAAAGTTTTAGAAAAAATCGTGTTTGTGTCACAGCATTTCCAGGTAAACTCTATGGACAACCTTTGCCTGTTTTCAATCACACATTTTCAAAGAGCATTTTCAGAGAATATTGTCTTAGACGTTTTGTTAAGGAAAACGTACAACTTAGCCATAACATTTAGTTTCATATCCATTTACGGCTATTTCACCTGTAAAGACCAAAATTGAACAGAGCCCAGTTTTAAGCTCATATTTCATCAGAGTCCAGTTTATACCTAAAAATGAACAGAGTCTACTTTGAGAGCAAAATTCATCAGAGTCCAGTTTTCTAGCAATTTTCATCAGTGTCCTGTAATCTGTGAAAACTTGACAGAGTCCATTTTATACCCAATTTTCATCAGAGTCCAATTTATACCGAAAATTCGCCAGAGTTTACTTTGAGAGCAAAATTCGTCAGAGACAGTTTTAAGCTCATATTTCATCAGAGTCCAGTTTATACCGAAAATTCGCCAGAGTCTACTTTGAGAGCAAAAATTCGTCAGAGACAGTTTTAGCTCATATTTCATCAGAGTCCTGTAATCTGCGAAAATTTGACAGAGTCCATTTTATACCCAATTTTCGTCAGAGTCTACTTTGTGAGCAAAATTAGTCAGAGACAGTATTTAGCTCATATTTCATCAGAGTCCAATTATCAACAGAAATTCGCCAGAGTCTACTTTGAGATCAAAATTAGTCAGAGACAGTTTTAAGCTCATATTTCATCAGAGACCATTTTATACCTAAAAATGAACAGAGTCTACTTTAAGAGCAAAATTCGTCAGAGACAGTTTTAAGCTCAAATTTCATCAGAGTCCAGTTTATACCGAAAATTCGCCAGAGTCTACTTTGTGCCAAAATATTCAGAGTCCAGTTCATGATCGAAATTAATCAGAGTCCAATTAAAGACCCAAATTTGACAGAGACCACATTTTCGCTACTAGCAGTCCAATCCCCCTGAAATTTTAAACAGTCATATTTCAGACGTAGTAAATAAGATCAAGTCAGTTACTGAGCTCCAGCTCTTGTCCCCCACCCTCTTCCACCCTCAAGTCTTTGTAAATAAACCATCAATTTCCCCGAAATTTTTACCCTCTGTATTTCAGACATAGTAAATATGAAGTAACAAATATAAAACTCTAGCTCTTGTCCTCTGTCCAAGTTCACTCCTGTAAATTCATTACTATCAATCCAAATCCCCCTGAGATTTAAACACCCAACTACATTTTCAGACATAGTAAATAAAAACCAGTTCAGTTATCAAGTTTCAACTCTTGTGCCCCAGCTTAGTTCATTTTGTACAAGTTCTTTATTTCCAACACTATATCACATGAGATTTAAGATCACCTTATTTCTAACGTAGTAAAATTAATCAGGGCATTAACCAAGCTCCATTCCCTCAGCCTTAGATCATCAGACATAAATATTTTCGATCAAGTCCGTCTCCAGCTTAACTCTTACCCTTTTCCCTCCCTTACCTTCTCATCCCCAACTTATCCAAACCTTCAATAATCGTACTGTATTTGCATATTTTCTCTATATTCACTGTGTTCTTCGTATTCTCATCCGTGTTCATTCCATGTTCTATAAATGTTCACAGCAAGCTCAGTTCAAATTTTTTCTGCCATTTTCCCCGTATGTTCACTATGTTCTTTGTCATATTTTCATGTGCATCATATGTTCTCTGTATAACTTTTTATACTCAATATTCATGTTCTCAAATGTTCTTAGCTTGTTCTTCACACGTTCAGTGTTCATTCTTTGTATTCCCTATGTTCCTTATCATGTCTTCATATTCTCTATAAGTTCTTATTCCCTGCATGTTCACTCTATTCATCAACTTTTTCTTACGTGTTTTCTGTGTTCACCGTATGTTCACTGTGTTCATTCCCTTACTTAACCTCAATTTTTTTATGTTCTTTGTTCTTCCATTCACTAACTAGTTCTTTGTCAAATATTAGCATCAGCAATACAGTTTCCTCAACAATTTTAGTCACCAAGTTTTTATTTGCAAAAACTATGTCAAAGTAATTCTCGTAGTCAACTTAATAGTTCTACCAGCCATGTTCTTAAACAAATCTACACTTTATTCAGTTCCAAATTTACAAAGACAAACCTTTCTTGTAACTTCTTAACTAAAAATCTTTCGCCAATCAACTGAAACATAGTCACTTTCCTCATTTCTCAACTAACTTATTATCCAATCAACCAAAAAATTGTCAAAGGAATCTTTCCAACACTGTTCATAACTAAACTTATTCCCTAGTCATCAGAAAATAACCGTGTTCTTCATGTTTCATTGTCATTTCATAACTAAAAAATCTTTCGCCAATCAACTAAAAAACATAGTCACTTTCGTCATTTCTCAACTAAACTTATTATCCAGTCAACTAAAAATAGTCAGAAATAGCCTCGTTCAACACTGTTCTTAACTAAAACAATCTTTCTCTTAGCTAAAAATTGTCAAAGGAAACTTTTTTCAGCACTTTCTTAACAGGCGCTATGTTTCATCAAGAAAAAATTGTCAAAGGAAACTTTCCAAAACTGTTCATAACTAGCTTTTTATCCATCGTCAATCAACTAAAAATAATAACTTTCATCATTTCTTAACTAAACATATTCCCCATTCATCAGAAAATAACCGTGTTCATCATGTTTCATTGTCATTTCATAACTAAAATTATCTGCCAATCATCAGAAAAAGTCACTTTCATCATTTCTTAACTAAACTTATTCCCCAGTCATCAGAAAATAACCGTGTTCTTCATGTTTCATTGTCATTTCTTATCTAAAAATTATCCGCCAATCATCAGAAAAAGTCATGTTCATCATGTTTTGTCTTTTGCTCAACTAAAAGTATTCATCGGTCAACTAAAAATAGTCTCGTTCATCATTTCGTAACAACCATTATGTTTTCGTCAAATAAGAAAATATAGTCACAGATATCTATCATCGTCATTCTTAACTGACATTTTATACTTTGTTGAGCACTAAAATAGCCACTTTCGTCATGTCTTGTCTTTTTCCATAACTAAAAGTATTCATCGGTCAACTAAAAAATAGTTACTTCATCATGTTTCCTTGTCATTTCTTAACTGAAATATCACTTCTCTCATTTTAAAATAGTCAGAAATAGCCTCGTTCAACACTGTTCTTAACTAAAGTAACCTTTCACTTCGCTAGAATAGTCATATTCATCGTTGTTCCTAACTAAATTATATGTCGTTAAGTAAGAAATATAGTCAAAGACACTCTTCGAGACATCAAGGACTTACTCAAAGACATCAAAGTTGCACTCAAAGACATCCTTTTCATTCATCAGAGAAACTTTCTAAGACGTCTTTGTTCATTAAAGTTAATCTCTTGTCCACAAAGTTATTCTGAGCTATCAAACTTGTTCTCAAAGACATCAAATGTTATTCACAGAGTCATCAAAGTTATTTTGTAACTCACTTTGTCCACAAAGTTATTCTGAGCTATCAAACTTGTTCTCAAAGTCATCAAATGTTATTCACAGAGTCATCAAAGTTATTTTGTAACTCACTTTGTTCATAAAAGTTATTCTCAGTCATGTTATGTTATTCTCTAACTCACTTCCATTCATCAAAGACATTCTCTAACTCCTCAAAGTTAATCTCTAAGACAACAAAGTCTTTCTCAGAGCTAACAAACTTGTTCTCAAAGTCATCAAAGTTATTCTAAGACATCATCTTTCATCAAAGATATTCTCTCTAAGTCATCAAAGTTACTTTTCATTACATCAAAGACGCATTCAAATACTACCCATGTTCTCAGAAGTCATTCTCAAAGGCACCAAAGTTATTCAAAGAGCTAACAAAAGTTATTCTCAGAGTCACCTTCGTTCTTCAGAGAAACTTTCCAAAACATCTTTGTTCATCAAAGTTATTCTCAGAGGCATAAAAGTCATTCTCAGAGCTATCAAACTTGTTCTCAAAGTCATCAAACTTATTCACAGAGTCATCAAAGTTAATCCAAGACATCATCTTTCATCAAAGATATTCTCTCTAAGCCATCAATGTTCTTCTCTAAGACATAAAAGTTATTCTCAGAGTCACCTTCGTTCGTCAGAGAAACTTTCAAAACATCTTTGTTCATCAAACTTGTTTTCAAAGTCATCAAAAGTTAATCTAAGACATCTTCTTTCATCAAAGTCATTTTCAGAGACATCTAAAGTTATTCTCAGAGCTATCAAACTTGTTCTCAGAGTCATCAAATGTTATTCTCGAAGTCATCAAAGTTATTTTCAGAGACATCTAAAGTTAATTTCTATGTTATAAAGTTATTCTCAGAGACATCTAAAGTTAATCTTGGTCATCAAAGTTGTTCTCTAAACATCAATGTTGTTCTCCAAGACATCAAAGATGTTCTCAAAATCATAAAAGTTATTCCCAGAGCTATCAAAGTTAATCTCAGAGTTATCCAAAGATATTCTCATGTCCACAAAAGTTATTCCAAGAGACGTCAAAGTTGTTTCAAAGACATCAAAGTTAATCTCAGAGTTATCCAAAGACATTCTCAGAGACATCTAAAGTTATTCTCTAAGACATCAAAGTTGTTCTAAGAGTTATCAAAAGTTATTCTCAGTCATGATATGTTATTCTCTAACTCACTTCCATTCATCAAAGACATTCTCTAAGTCCTGAAAGTTATTCTCTAAGACAACAAAGTCTTTCTCGGAGCTACCAAAGATGTTCTCTAAATCATAAAAGTTAATCTTAACTCACCTTCGTTCATTAGAGAAACTTTCCAATCCATATTCGTTGACCAGAGTTATTCTCAGAGTCATCAAAGCGATCTCTAATTCATCTTCGTTCTCCAAAGTTGTTCTCTAAGACACCTTCATTCATCAAAGAAACTCTCCTTCTTCCATCATGTTATTCTTTAAGACATCTTCAGTCATAAAATTTTCTCTCCAAAATGTAACTAGTTCAGTAGGTTCTATCTTATGTTCTTATTTCCCAACCCCTTAACCTAACCTCTTGTAATCTTAGTGTATTTAGTAGGTTCTATCTTATGTTCTTATTCCCCAACCCTTTAACCTAACCTTTCAGATGTAGTTTGTTGAATATATTATCCTTTTCCTAACCTTTCAGATGTAGTTTGTTGAATATATTATCCTTTTCCTAACCTTTCAGATGTAGTTTTGTTTCTCCTTTTTGTATATTTTTACCCAAACCCACCATCCCACTTAACCTTCTTTCCTTCTTTACTTTGTTTTCACATATAAGTTCATTCTTTATCATAGTAATAATAAAATTACAATAGTAAAGAATCAGATCTACTAAGACTTGAAATTGAGAAACAAGAGCTCAAGGGAGTGAGAGCATGAAAGAAGAGCAAGGAGTAAGAGAGAGGGGGCGGAAGAAAATGGGACCAAAGAAGAGAGAATGAGAGAGAGTGTGGGCATGGGAGCACTAAGACTTGAATTGAGAAAAAGAAAAACTAAGTGAATGAGAATGAGGGTGTGAGAATGGGAGCAATAAGACTTGAATTTGAGAAACAAGAGAGCATTTGAGCAAATGAGGGAGAGAGAGGGGGAGGAAGAGAGAGAATAAGGGAGAGAGATAGAAAAGGAGGGTTAGAAGGAGTAGGAGAATCAAAGTAAAGAAGGAAAGATGGTTTGGGTAAAACTATACAAAAAGGAGAAACAAAACTACATCTGAAAGGTTAGGAAAAGGATAATATATTCAACAAACTACATCTGAAAGGTTAGGTTAAAGGGTTGGGGAATAAGAACATAAGATAGAACCTACTAAATACACTAAGATTACAAGAGGTTAGGTTAAGGGGTTGGGAAATAAGAACATAAGATAGAACCTACTAATACAACTTATGGGCAACTTGATGAACTTTAACAAATAACCCTTGATCTGCAAAAAACGTCCATTTGAGAAATTATCCCTTGAAATGAGTAAATGAATATGAGACAATGATTGACGAAACACAAAGACAAGAAGGAATACTTAAGTTAGATCATGTCTGGTTGGACTAGATAAGTTAGGATACATCAGTTTGGGAAAGTAAGATTAAGTTAGGTAAGACAAGTTAGGTTAGGATAGGATAGGTAAAGTTAGGAAAGATAGGGAAGGTAAGGTAAGTTATGTTAAGCAGAATAAGTTAGGTAAGTTAAGTTAGGATAGGTAAAGTTAGGTTAAGTTAGGGAAGGTAAGGTTAGGTTAGGTTAGGTTAGGTTAGGTTATGAAAGGCAAGTTAAGTTAGGATAGGTAAAGTTAGGTTAAGTTAGGGAAGGTAAGGTAAGTTATGTTAAGCAGAATAAGTTAGGTAAGTTAAGTTAGGATAGGTAAAGTTAGGTTTAGGAACGTTACGTTAACTAAGTAACATTGGGTGGAGAGGATAGGTTACGTAGGTTTGAACAGTGTAGTTCAGAGAACAGTTTTAGGGTAAAGCAACTAAGAAAATATGTTTTAACAGAAATGCAGGTTTGGTATGAAAAGCTGAACTAGTTACATTTTGGAGAGAAAATTTTATGACTGAAGATGTCTTAAAGAATAACATGATGGAAGAAGGAGAGTTTCTTTGATGAATGAAGGTGTCTTAGAGAACAACTTTGGAGAACGAAGATGAATTAGAGATCGCTTTGATGACTCTGAGAATAACTCTGGTCAACGAATATGGATTGGAAAGTTTCTCTAATGAACGAAGGTGAGTTAAGATTAACTTTTATGATTTAGAGAACATCTTTGGTAGCTCTGAGAAAGACTTTGTTGGCTTAGAGAATAACTTTCAGGACTTAGAGAATGTCTTTGATGAATGGAAGTGAGTTAGAGAATAACATATCATGACTGAGAATAACTTTTGATAACTCTTAGAACAACTTTGATGTCTTAGAGAATAACTTTAGATGTCTCTGAGAATGTCTTTGGATAACTCTGAGATTAACTTTGATGTCTTTGAAACAACTTTGACGTCTCTTGGAATAACTTTTGTGGACATGAGAATATCTTTGGATAACTCTGAGATTAACTTTGATAGCTCTGGGAATAACTTTTATGATTTTGAGAACATCTTTGATGTCTTGGAGAACAACATTGATGTTTAGAGAACAACTTTGATGACCAAGATTAACTTTAGATGTCTCTGAGAATAACTTTATAACATAGAAATTAACTTTAGATGTCTCTGAAAATAACTTTGATGACTTCGAGAATAACATTTGATGACTCTGAGAACAAGTTTGATAGCTCTGAGAATAACTTTAGATGTCTCTGAAAATGACTTTGATGAAAGAAGATGTCTTAGATTAACTTTTGATGACTTTGAAAACAAGTTTGATGAACAAAGATGTTTTGAAAGTTTCTCTGACGAACGAAGGTGACTCTGAGAATAACTTTTATGTCTTAGAGAAGAACATTGATGGCTTAGAGAGAATATCTTTGATGAAAGATGATGTCTTGGATTAACTTTGATGACTCTGTGAATAAGTTTGATGACTTTGAGAACAAGTTTGATAGCTCTGAGAATGACTTTTATGCCTCTGAGAATAACTTTGATGAACAAAGATGTTTTGGAAAGTTTCTCTGAAGAACGAAGGTGACTCTGAGAATAACTTTTGTTAGCTCTTTGAATAACTTTGGTGCCTTTGAGAATGACTTCTGAGAACATGGGTAGTATTTGAATGCGTCTTTGATGTAATGAAAAGTAACTTTGATGACTTAGAGAGAATATCTTTGATGAAAGATGATGTCTTAGAATAACTTTGATGACTTTGAGAACAAGTTTGTTAGCTCTGAGAAAGACTTTGTTGTCTTAGAGATTAACTTTGAGGAGTTAGAGAATGTCTTTGATGAATGGAAGTGAGTTAGAGAATAACATAACATGACTGAGAATAACTTTTATGAACAAAGTGAGTTACAAAATAACTTTGATGACTCTGTGAATAACATTTGATGACTTTGAGAACAAGTTTGATAGCTCAGAATAACTTTGTGGACAAAGTGAGTTACAAAATAACTTTGATGACTCTGTGAATAACATTTGATGTCTTTGAGAACAAGTTTGATAGCTCAGAATAACTTTGTGGACAAGAGATTAACTTTAATGAACAAAGACGTCTTAGAAAGTTTCTCTGATGAATGAAAAGGATGTCTTTGAGTGCAACTTTGATGTCTTTGAGTAAGTCCTTGATGTCTCGAAGAGTGTCTTTGACTATATTTCTTACTTAACGACATATAATTTAGTTAGGAACAACGATGAATATGACTATTCTAGCGAAGTGAAAGGTTACTTTAGTTAAGAACAGTGTTGAACGAGGCTATTTCTGACTATTTTAAAATGAGAGAAGTGATATTTCAGTTAAGAAATGACAAGGAAACATGATGAAGTAACTATTTTTTAGTTGACCGATGAATACTTTTAGTTATGGAAAAAGACAAGACATGACGAAAGTGGCTATTTTAGTGCTCAACAAAGTATAAAATGTCAGTTAAGAATGACGATGATAGATATCTGTGACTATATTTTCTTATTTGACGAAAACATAATGGTTGTTACGAAATGATGAACGAGACTATTTTTAGTTGACCGATGAATACTTTTAGTTGAGCAAAAGACAAAACATGATGAACATGACTTTTTCTGATGATTGGCGGATAATTTTTAGATAAGAAATGACAATGAAACATGAAGAACACGGTTATTTTCTGATGACTGGGGAATAAGTTTAGTTAAGAAATGATGAAAGTGACTTTTTCTGATGATTGGCAGATAATTTTAGTTATGAAATGACAATGAAACATGATGAACACGGTTATTTTCTGATGAATGGGGAATATGTTTAGTTAAGAAATGATGAAAGTTATTATTTTTAGTTGATTGACGATGGATAAAAAGCTAGTTATGAACAGTTTTGGAAAGTTTCCTTTGACAATTTTTTCTTGATGAAACATAGCGCCTGTTAAGAAAGTGCTGAAAAAAGTTTCCTTTGACAATTTTTAGCTAAGAGAAAGGTTGTTTTAGTTAAGAACAGTGTTGAACGAGGCTATTTCTGACTATTTTTAGTTGACTGGATAATAAGTTTAGTTGAGAAATGACGAAAGTGACTATGTTTTTTAGTTGATTGGCGAAAGATTTTTTAGTTATGAAATGACAATGAAACATGAAGAACACGGTTATTTTCTGATGACTAGGGAATAAGTTTAGTTATGAACAGTGTTGGAAAGATTCCTTTGACAATTTTTTGGTTGATTGGATAATAAGTTAGTTGAGAAATGAGGAAAGTGACTATGTTTCAGTTGATTGGCGAAAGATTTTTAGTTAAGAAGTTACAAGAAAGGTTTGTCTTTGTAAATTTGGAACTGAATAAAGTGTAGATTTGTTTAAGAACATGGCTGGTAGAACTATTAAGTTGACTACGAGAATTACTTTGACATAGTTTTTGCAAATAAAAACTTGGTGACTAAAATTGTTGAGGAAACTGTATTGCTGATGCTAATATTTGACAAAGAACTAGTTAGTGAATGGAAGAACAAAGAACATAAAAAAATTGAGGTTAAGTAAGGGAATGAACACAGTGAACATACGGTGAACACAGAAAACACGTAAGAAAAAGTTGATGAATAGAGTGAACATGCAGGGAATAAGAACTTATAGAGAATATGAAGACATGATAAGGAACATAGGGAATACAAAGAATGAACACTGAACGTGTGAAGAACAAGCTAAGAACATTTGAGAACATGAATATTGAGTATAAAAAGTTATACAGAGAACATATGATGCACATGAAAATATGACAAAGAACATAGTGAACATACGGGGAAAATGGCAGAAAAAATTTGAACTGAGCTTGCTGTGAACATTTATAGAACATGGAATGAACACGGATGAGAATACGAAGAACACAGTGAATATAGAGAAAATATGCAAATACAGTACGATTATTGAAGGTTTGGATAAGTTGGGGATGAGAAGGTAAGGGAGGGAAAAGGGTAAGAGTTAAGCTGGAGACGGACTTGATCGAAAATATTTATGTCTGATGATCTAAGGCTGAGGGAATGGAGCTTGGTTAATGCCCTGATTAATTTTACTACGTTAGAAATAAGGTGATCTTAAATCTCATGTGATATAGTGTTGGAAATAAAGAACTTGTACAAAATGAACTAAGCTGGGGCACAAGAGTTGAAACTTGATAACTGAACTGGTTTTTATTTACTATGTCTGAAAATGTAGTTGGGTGTTTAAATCTCAGGGGGATTTGGATTGATAGTAATGAATTTACAGGAGTGAACTTGGACAGAGGACAAGAGCTAGAGTTTTATATTTGTTACTTCATATTTACTATGTCTGAAATACAGAGGGTAAAAATTTCGGGGAAATTGATGGTTTATTTACAAAGACTTGAGGGTGGAAGAGGGTGGGGGACAAGAGCTGGAGCTCAGTAACTGACTTGATCTTATTTACTACGTCTGAAATATGACTGTTTAAAATTTCAGGGGGATTGGACTGCTAGTAGCGAAAATGTGGTCTCTGTCAAATTTGGGTCTTTAATTGGACTCTGATTAATTTCGATCATGAACTGGACTCTGAATATTTTGGCACAAAGTAGACTCTGGCGAATTTTCGGTATAAACTGGACTCTGATGAAATTTGAGCTTAAAACTGTCTCTGACGAATTTTGCTCTTAAAGTAGACTCTGTTCATTTTTAGGTATAAAATGGTCTCTGATGAAATATGAGCTTAAAACTGTCTCTGACTAATTTTGATCTCAAAGTAGACTCTGGCGAATTTCTGTTGATAATTGGACTCTGATGAAATATGAGCTAAATACTGTCTCTGACTAATTTTGCTCACAAAGTAGACTCTGACGAAAATTGGGTATAAAATGGACTCTGTCAAATTTTCGCAGATTACAGGACTCTGATGAAATATGAGCTAAAACTGTCTCTGACGAATTTTTGCTCTCAAAGTAGACTCTGGCGAATTTTCGGTATAAACTGGACTCTGATGAAATATGAGCTTAAAACTGTCTCTGACGAATTTTGCTCTCAAAGTAAACTCTGGCGAATTTTCGGTATAAATTGGACTCTGATGAAAATTGGGTATAAAATGGACTCTGTCAAGTTTTCACAGATTACAGGACACTGATGAAAATTGCTAGAAAACTGGACTCTGATGAATTTTGCTCTCAAAGTAGACTCTGTTCATTTTTAGGTATAAACTGGACTCTGATGAAATATGAGCTTAAAACTGGGCTCTGTTCAATTTTGGTCTTTACAGGTGAAATAGCCGTAAATGGATATGAAACTAAATGTTATGGCTAAGTTGTACGTTTTCCTTAACAAAACGTCTAAGACAATATTCTCTGAAAATGCTCTTTGAAAATGTGTGATTGAAAACAGGCAAAGGTTGTCCATAGAGTTTACCTGGAAATGCTGTGACACAAACACGATTTTTTCTAAAACTTTTCATTAAGATTTTCCTACTTATTTTCATCATAAGAAACCTTAACAAACTTCTAAAATCTCAGAAATTATTTTCCTCATAAGAATTCCTTACTTCTAAATCTGTGACTCCCCAAATTCGCCGGAAAACCCTGGCGGTCCACAGACGAATTTCTAAATTTACCTGAAACCCTTGGGGCCCACAGACGAATTTCCCCAAAAACAAAAATTCGTCTGTGGACCGCCAACCCTACTACTTCTGTTCACCTAGTAGTAAGGGTGTACCTTTGCTATACATACCCATTTCTAATTTATTTAGTTTGGTTTTATTTTTAAACAAAATCTGGGTGAGACATAAAATAAAAATATGCTGCACAAATGATGTTAGGTAAGTTTTTAATGGTTTTAATGGTAAGTTTAAATGGTACATTTTTGGGCATATGTATGTTACTTATAAGAGCTTTTGTATGGTACCTCAATGGGCATATGTATTGTTCTTATATGGGCATATGTATGACACTTATATGGGATTGAGTATGGTGGTACCTTTATGGGTATGTGTTTGGTACTTATGTACTTACGTACCTCTATGGTACTTACGTACCTTTTACCTTACACAGACAGTCATCCGTATTTTATAGATATAGAAGATAGACAATGATTAAATCAAGTAATAAAAACTTGACCAGCGGACGAAGACAAAGATAGGGTACATACAGCCCGCCGCCTGCAAAGAATCCAAGCCCTGGCGAAATCGTCATTTTTCACAAAACTCAAAATCAAAACCAGCCATAGAATCGTTTTGAAAATGGTACCATTGTGTTTACCACAGCAATTTACCTTTCCTTCTATAAAGTCTTTCTTTGCTAATTTTAAATATTAACGCCTATACAGCCATATTTACTGAGATACAGCCACCTCAAATATCAAAAATATCATCGTGTTTTCTCAACATATTACTAAGGAAAATCAATTGTAAAAAATGTAATAATGATCAAATTGAGCTAAATAATAAATGGATAATCAAAATAACATTATATCTATATTCCTCATGTATTTAGAGACTACTATGCATGGTGCGTATATGGGCATATGTATGCTACTTATAAAGGCATTTGTATGGTACCTATATTGGCATATGAATGGTACTTATATGGGCATTTATGGTACTTATAAGGGCATATGTGTGGTAGTTATAAGGGTATATGTATGATACTTATAAGAACATATGTATTGTTCTTATAGGAGCATAAGTATGGTACCTTTTTCGGCATATGTATGTTACTTATAAGAGCTTTTGTATGGTACCTCAATGGGCATATGTATTGTTCTTATATGGGCATATGTATGACACTTATATGGGATTGAGTATGGTGGTACCTTTATGGGTATGTGTTTGGTTACTTATGTACTTACGTACCTCTATGGTACTTACGTACCTTTTACCTTACACAGACAGTCATCCGTATTTTATAGATATAGAAGATAGACAATGAATAAAAACTTGACCAGCGGACGAAGACAAAGATGGGGTACATACAGCCCGCCGCCTGCAAAGAATCCGAGCCCTGGCGAAATCGTCATTTTTCACAAAACTCAAAATCAAAACCAGCCATAGAATCGTTTTGAAAATGGTACCATTGTGTTTACCACAGCAATTTACCTTTCTTTCTATAAAGTCTTTCTTTGCTAATTTTAAATATTAACGCCTATACAGCCATATTTACTGAGATACAGCCACCTCAAATATAAAAAATATCATCGTGTTTTCTCAACAAATTACTAAGGAAAATCAATTGTAAAAAATGTAATAATGATCAAATTGAGCTAAATAATAAATGGATAATCAAAATAACATTATATCTATATTCCTCATGTATTTAGAGACTACTATGCATGGTGCGTATATAGGCATATGTATGCTACTTATAAAGGCATTTGTATGGTACCTATATTGGCATATGAATGGGTACTTATATGGGCAGTTTATGTTACTAATAAGGGCATATGTATGGTAGTTATAAGGGTATATGTATGATACTTATAAGAACATATGTATTGTTCTTATAAGGGCATAAGTATGGTACCTTTTTCGGCATATGTATGATACTTATAAGAGCTTTTGTATGGTACCTCAATGGGCATATGTATTGTTCTTATATGGGCATATGTATGACACTTATATGGGATTGAGTATGGTGGTACCTTAATGGGTATGTGTTTGGTACTTATGTACTTACGTACCTCTATGGTACTTACGTACCTTTTACCTTACACAGACAGTCATCCGTATTTTATAGATATAGAAGATAGACAATGATTAAATCAAGTAATAAAACTTGACCAGCGGACGAAGACAAAGATGGGGTACATACAGCCCGCCGCCTGCAAAGAATCCGAGCCCTGGCGAAATCGTCATTTTTCACAAAACTCAAAATCAAAACCAGCCATAGAATCGTTGTGAAAATGGTACCATTGTGTTTACCACAGCAATTTACCTTTCTTTCTATAAAGTCTTTCTTTGCTAATTTTAAATATTAACGCCTATACAGCCATATTTACTGAAATACAGCCACCTCAAATATCAAAAATATCATCGTGTTTTCTCAACAAATTACTAAGGAAAATCAATTGTAAAAAATGTAATAATGATCAAATTGAGCTAAATAATAAATGGATAATCAAAATAACATTATATCTATATTCCTCATGTATTTAGAGACTACTATGCATGGTGCGTATATAGGCATATGTATGCTACTTATAAAGGCATTTGTATGGTACCTATATTGGCATATGAATGGGTACTTATATGGGCAGTTTATGTTACTTAATAAGGGCATATGTATGGTAGTTATAAGGGTATATGTATGATACTTATAAGAACATATGTATTGTTCTTATAAGGGCATAAGTATGGTACCTTTTTCGGCATATGTATGTTACTTATAAGAGCTTTTGTATGGTACCTCAATGGGCATATGTATTGTTCTTATATGGGCATATGTATGACACTTATATGGGATTGAGTATGGTGGTACCTTTATGGGTATGTGTTTGGTACTTATGTACTTACGTACCTCTATGGTACTTACGTACCTTTTACCTTACACAGACAGTCATCTGTATTTTATAGATATAGAAGATAGACAATGAATAAAAACTTGACCAGCGGACGAAGACAAAGATGGGGTACATACAGCCCGCCGCCTGCAAAGAATCCGAGCCCTGGCGAAATCGTCATTTTTCACAAAACTCAAAATCAAAACCAGCCTATAGAATCGTTTTGAAAATGGTACCATTGTGTTTACCACAGCAATTTACCTTTCTTTCTATAAAGTCTTTCTTTGCTAATTTTAAATATTAACGCCTATACAGCCATATTTACTGAGATACAGCCACCTCAAATATCAAAAATATCATCGTGTTTTCTCAACAAATTACTAAGGAAAATCAATTGTAAAAAATGTAATAATGATCAAATTGAGCTAAATAATAAATGGATAATCAAAATAACATTATATCTATATTCCTCATGTATTTAGAGACTACTATGCATGGTGCGTATATGGGCATATGTATGCTACTTATAAAGGCATTTGTATGGTACCTATATTGGCATATGAATGGTACTTATATGGGCATTTATGGTACTTATAAGGGCATATGTATGGTAGTTATAAGGGTATATGTATGATACTTATAAGAACATATGTATTGTTCTTATAGGGGCATAAGTATGGTACCTTTTTCGGCATATGTATGTTACTTATAAGAGCTTTTGTATGGTACCTCAATGGGCATATGTATTGTTCTTATATGGGCATATGTATGACACTTATATGGGATTGAGTATGGTGGTACCTTTATGGGTATGTGTTTGGTACTTATGTACTTACGTACCTCTATGGTACTTACGTACCTTTTACCTTACACAGACAGTCATCCGTATTTTATAGATATAGAAGATAGACAATGAATAAAAACTTGACCAGCGGACGAAGACAAAGATGGGGTACATACAGCCCGCCGCCTGCAAAGAATCCGAGCCCTGGCGAAATCGTCATTTTTCACAAAACTCAAAATCAAAACCAGCCATAGAATCGTTTTGAAAATGGTACCATTGTGTTTACCACAGCAATTTACCTTTCTTTCTATAAAGTCTTTCTTTGCTAATTTTAAATATTAACGCCTATACAGCCATATTTACTGAGATACAGCCACCTCAAATATCAAAAATATCATCGTGTTTTCTCAACAAATTACTAAGGAAAATCAATTGTAAAAAATGTAATAATGATCAAATTGAGCTAAATAATAAATGGATAATCAAAATAACATTATATCTATATTCCTCATGTATTTAGAGACTACTATGCATGGTGCGTATATGGGCATATGTATGCTACTTATAAAGGCATTTGTATGGTACCTATATTGGCATATGAATGGTACTTATATGGGCATTTATGGTACTTATAAGGGCATATGTATGGTAGTTATAAGGGTATATGTATGATACTTATAAGAACATATGTATTGTTCTTATAGGGGCATAAGTATGGTACCTTTTTCGGCATATGTATGTTACTTATAAGAGCTTTTGTATGGTACCTCAATGGGCATATGTATTGTTCTTATATGGGCATATGTATGACACTTATATGGGATTGAGTATGGTGGTACCTTTATGGGTATGTGTTTGGTACTTATGTACTTACGTACCTCTATGGTACTTACGTACCTTTTACCTTACACAGACAGTCATCTGTATTTTATAGATATAGAAGATAGACAATGAATAAAAACTTGACCAGCGGACGAAGACAAAGATGGGGTACATACAGCCCGCCGCCTGCAAAGAATCCGAGCCCTGGCGAAATCGTCATTTTTCACAAAACTCAAAATCAAAACCAGCCATAGAATCGTTTTGAAAATGGTACCATTGTGTTTACCACAGCAATTTACCTTTCTTTCTATAAAGTCTTTCTTTGCTAATTTTAAATATTAACGCCTATACAGCCATATTTACTGAGATACAGCCACCTCAAATATCAAAAATATCATCGTGTTTTCTCAACAAATTACTAAGGAAAATCAATTGTAAAAAATGTAATAATGATCAAATTGAGCTAAATAATAAATGGATAATCAAAATAACATTATATCTATATTCCTCATGTATTTAGAGACTACTATGCATGGTGCGTATATGGGCATATGTATGCTACTTATAAAGGCATTTGTATGGTACCTATATTGGCATATGAATGGGTACTTATATGGGCATTTATGGTACTTATAAGGGCATATGTATGGTAGTTATAAGGGTATATGTATGATACTTATAAGAACATATGTATTGTTCTTATAAGGGCATAAGTATGGTACCTTTTTCGGCATATGTATGTTACTTATAAGAGCTTTTGTATGGTACCTCAATGGGCATATGTATTGTTCTTATATGGGCATATGTATGACACTTATATGGGATTGAGTATGGTGGTACCTTTATGGGTATGTGTTTGGTACTTATGTACTTACGTACCTCTATGGTACTTACGTACCTTTTACCTTACACAGACAGTCATCCGTATTTTATAGATATAGAAGATAGACAATGAATAAAAACTTGACCAGCGGACGAAGACAAAGATGGGGTACATACAGCCCGCCGCCTGCAAAGAATCCGAGCCCTGGCGAAATCGTCATTTTTCACAAAACTCAAAATCAAAACCAGCCATAGAATCGTTTTGAAAATGGTACCATTGTGTTTACCACAGCAATTTACCTTTCTTTCTATAAAGTCTTTCTTTGCTAATTTTAAATATTAACGCCTATACAGCCATATTTACTGAGATACAGCCACCTCAAATATCAAAAATATCATCGTGTTTTCTCAACAAATTACTAAGGAAAATCAATTGTAAAAAATGTAATAATGATCAAATTGAGCTAAATAATAAATGGATAATCAAAATAACATTATATCTATATTCCTCATGTATTTAGAGACTACTATGCATGGTGCGTATATGGGCATATGTATGCTACTTATAAAGGCATTTGTATGGTACCTATATTGGCATATGAATGGGTACTTATATGGGCATTTATGGTACTTATAAGGGCATATGTATGGTAGTTATAAGGGTATATGTATGATACTTATAAGAACATATGTATTGTTCTTATAAGGGCATAAGTATGGTACCTTTTTCGGCATATGTATGTTACTTATAAGAGCTTTTGTATGGTACCTCAATGGGCATATGTATTGTTCTTATATGGGCATATGTATGACACTTATATGGGATTGAGTATGGTGGTACCTTTATGGGTATGTGTTTGGTACTTATGTACTTACGTACCTCTATGGTACTTACGTACCTTTTACCTTACACAGACAGTCATCCGTATTTTATAGATATAGAAGATAGACAATGAATAAAAACTTGACCAGCGGACGAAGACAAAGATGGGGTACATACAGCCCGCCGCCTGCAAAGAATCCGAGCCCTGGCGAAATCGTCATTTTTCACAAAACTCAAAATCAAAACCAGCCATAGAATCGTTTTGAAAATGGTACCATTGTGTTTACCACAGCAATTTACCTTTCTTTCTATAAAGTCTTTCTTTGCTAATTTTAAATATTAACGCCTATACAGCCATATTTACTGAGATACAGCCACCTCAAATATCAAAAATATCATCGTGTTTTCTCAACAAATTACTAAGGAAAATCAATTGTAAAAAATGTAATAATGATCAAATTGAGCTAAATAATAAATGGATAATCAAAATAACATTATATCTATATTCCTCATGTATTTAGAGACTACTATGCATGGTGCGTATATGGGCATATGTATGCTACTTATAAAGGCATTTGTATGGTACCTATATTGGCATATGAATGGGTACTTATATGGGCATTTATGGTACTTATAAGGGCATATGTATGGTAGTTATAAGGGTATATGTATGATACTTATAAGAACATATGTATTGTTCTTATAAGGGCATAAGTATGGTACCTTTTTCGGCATATGTATGTTACTTATAAGAGCTTTTGTATGGTACCTCAATGGGCATATGTATTGTTCTTATATGGGCATATGTATGACACTTATATGGGATTGAGTATGGTGGTACCTTTATGGGTATGTGTTTGGTACTTATGTACTTACGTACCTCTATGGTACTTACGTACCTTTTACCTTACACAGACAGTCATCCGTATTTTATAGATATAGAAGATAGACAATGAATAAAAACTTGACCAGCGGACGAAGACAAAGATGGGGTACATACAGCCCGCCGCCTGCAAAGAATCCGAGCCCTGGCGAAATCGTCATTTTTCACAAAACTCAAAATCAAAACCAGCCATAGAATCGTTTTGAAAATGGTACCATTGTGTTTACCACAGCAATTTACCTTTCTTTCTGTAAAGTCTTTCTTTGCTAATTTTAAATATTAACGCCTATACAGCCATATTTACTGAGATACAGCCACCTCAAATATCAAAAATATCATCGTGTTTTCTCAACAAATTACTAAGGAAAATCAATTGTAAAAAATGTAATAATGATCAAATTGAGCTAAATAATAAATGGATAATCAAAATAACATTATATCTATATTCCTCATGTATTTAGAGACTACTATGCATGGTGCGTATATGGGCATATGTATGCTACTTATAAAGGCATTTGTATGGTACCTATATTGGCATATGAATGGGTACTTATATGGGCATTTATGGTACTTATAAGGGCATATGTATGGTAGTTATAAGGGTATATGTATGATACTTATAAGAACATATGTATTGTTCTTATAAGGGCATAAGTATGGTACCTTTTTCGGCATATGTATGTTACTTATAAGAGCTTTTGTATGGTACCTCAATGGGCATATGTATTGTTCTTATATGGGCATATGTATGACACTTATATGGGATTGAGTATGGTGGTACCTTTATGGGTATGTGTTTGGTACTTATGTACTTACGTACCTCTATGGTACTTACGTACCTTTTACCTTACACAGACAGTCATCCGTATTTTATAGATATAGAAGATAGACAATGAATAAAAACTTGACCAGCGGACGAAGACAAAGATGGGGTACATACAGCCCGCCGCCTGCAAAGAATCCGAGCCCTGGCGAAATCGTCATTTTTCACAAAACTCAAAATCAAAACCAGCCATAGAATCGTTTTGAAAATGGTACCATTGTGTTTACCACAGCAATTTACCTTTCTTTCTATAAAGTCTTTCTTTGCTAATTTTAAATATTAACGCCTATACAGCCATATTTACTGAGATACAGCCACCTCAAATATCAAAAATATCATCGTGTTTTCTCAACAAATTACTAAGGAAAATCAATTGTAAAAAATGTAATAATGATCAAATTGAGCTAAATAATAAATGGATAATCAAAATAACATTATATCTATATTCCTCATGTATTTAGAGACTACTATGCATGGTGCGTATATGGGCATATGTATGCTACTTATAAAGGCATTTGTATGGTACCTATATTGGCATATGAATGGGTACTTATATGGGCATTTATGGTACTTATAAGGGCATATGTATGGTAGTTATAAGGGTATATGTATGATACTTATAAGAACATATGTATTGTTCTTATAAGGGCATAAGTATGGTACCTTTTTCGGCATATGTATGTTACTTATAAGAGCTTTTGTATGGTACCTCAATGGGCATATGTATTGTTCTTATATGGGCATATGTATGACACTTATATGGGATTGAGTATGGTGGTACCTTTATGGGTATGTGTTTGGTACTTATGTACTTACGTACCTCTATGGTACTTACGTACCTTTTACCTTACACAGACAGTCATCCGTATTTTATAGATATAGAAGATAGACAATGAATAAAAACTTGACCAGCGGACGAAGACAAAGATGGGGTACATACAGCCCGCCGCCTGCAAAGAATCCGAGCCCTGGCGAAATCGTCATTTTTCACAAAACTCAAAATCAAAACCAGCCATAGAATCGTTTTGAAAATGGTACCATTGTGTTTACCACAGCAATTTACCTTTCTTTCTATAAAGTCTTTCTTTGCTAATTTTAAATATTAACGCCTATACAGCCATATTTACTGAGATACAGCCACCTCAAATATCAAAAATATCATCGTGTTTTCTCAACAAATTACTAAGGAAAATCAATTGTAAAAAATGTAATAATGATCAAATTGAGCTAAATAATAAATGGATAATCAAAATAACATTATATCTATATTCCTCATGTATTTAGAGACTACTATGCATGGTGCGTATATGGGCATATGTATGCTACTTATAAAGGCATTTGTATGGTACCTATATTGGCATATGAATGGGTACTTATATGGGCATTTATGGTACTTATAAGGGCATATGTATGGTAGTTATAAGGGTATATGTATGATACTTATAAGAACATATGTATTGTTCTTATAAGGGCATAAGTATGGTACCTTTTTCGGCATATGTATGTTACTTATAAGAGCTTTTGTATGGTACCTCAATGGGCATATGTATTGTTCTTATATGGGCATATGTATGACACTTATATGGGATTGAGTATGGTGGTACCTTTATGGGTATGTGTTTGGTACTTATGTACTTACGTACCTCTATGGTACTTACGTACCTTTTACCTTACACAGACAGTCATCCGTATTTTATAGATATAGAAGATAGACAATGAATAAAAACTTGACCAGCGGACGAAGACAAAGATGGGGTACATACAGCCCGCCGCCTGCAAAGAATCCGAGCCCTGGCGAAATCGTCATTTTTCACAAAACTCAAAATCAAAACCAGCCATAGAATCGTTTTGAAAATGGTACCATTGTGTTTACCACAGCAATTTACCTTTCTTTCTATAAAGTCTTTCTTTGCTAATTTTAAATATTAACGCCTATACAGCCATATTTACTGAGATACAGCCACCTCAAATATCAAAAATATCATCGTGTTTTCTCAACAAATTACTAAGGAAAATCAATTGTAAAAAATGTAATAATGATCAAATTGAGCTAAATAATAAATGGATAATCAAAATAACATTATATCTATATTCCTCATGTATTTAGAGACTACTATGCATGGTGCGTATATGGGCATATGTATGCTACTTATAAAGGCATTTGTATGGTACCTATATTGGCATATGAATGGGTACTTATATGGGCATTTATGGTACTTATAAGGGCATATGTATGGTAGTTATAAGGGTATATGTATGATACTTATAAGAACATATGTATTGTTCTTATAAGGGCATAAGTATGGTACCTTTTTCGGCATATGTATGTTACTTATAAGAGCTTTTGTATGGTACCTCAATGGGCATATGTATTGTTCTTATATGGGCATATGTATGACACTTATATGGGATTGAGTATGGTGGTACCTTTATGGGTATGTGTTTGGTACTTATGTACTTACGTACCTCTATGGTACTTACGTACCTTTTACCTTACACAGACAGTCATCCGTATTTTATAGATATAGAAGATAGACAATGAATAAAAACTTGACCAGCGGACGAAGACAAAGATGGGGTACATACAGCCCGCCGCCTGCAAAGAATCCGAGCCCTGGCGAAATCGTCATTTTTCACAAAACTCAAAATCAAAACCAGCCATAGAATCGTTTTGAAAATGGTACCATTGTGTTTACCACAGCAATTTACCTTTCTTTCTATAAAGTCTTTCTTTGCTAATTTTAAATATTAACGCCTATACAGCCATATTTACTGAGATACAGCCACCTCAAATATCAAAAATATCATCGTGTTTTCTCAACAAATTACTAAGGAAAATCAATTGTAAAAAATGTAATAATGATCAAATTGAGCTAAATAATAAATGGATAATCAAAATAACATTATATCTATATTCCTCATGTATTTAGAGACTACTATGCATGGTGCGTATATGGGCATATGTATGCTACTTATAAAGGCATTTGTATGGTACCTATATTGGCATATGAATGGGTACTTATATGGGCATTTATGGTACTTATAAGGGCATATGTATGGTAGTTATAAGGGTATATGTATGATACTTATAAGAACATATGTATTGTTCTTATAAGGGCATAAGTATGGTACCTTTTTCGGCATATGTATGTTACTTATAAGAGCTTTTGTATGGTACCTCAATGGGCATATGTATTGTTCTTATATGGGCATATGTATGACACTTATATGGGATTGAGTATGGTGGTACCTTTATGGGTATGTGTTTGGTACTTATGTACTTACGTACCTCTATGGTACTTACGTACCTTTTACCTTACACAGACAGTCATCCGTATTTTATAGATATAGAAGATAGACAATGAATAAAAACTTGACCAGCGGACGAAGACAAAGATGGGGTACATACAGCCCGCCGCCTGCAAAGAATCCGAGCCCTGGCGAAATCGTCATTTTTCACAAAACTCAAAATCAAAACCAGCCATAGAATCGTTTTGAAAATGGTACCATTGTGTTTACCACAGCAATTTACCTTTCTTTCTGTAAAGTCTTTCTTTGCTAATTTTAAATATTAACGCCTATACAGCCATATTTACTGAGATACAGCCACCTCAAATATCAAAAATATCATCGTGTTTTCTCAACAAATTACTAAGGAAAATCAATTGTAAAAAATGTAATAATGATCAAATTGAGCTAAATAATAAATGGATAATCAAAATAACATTATATCTATATTCCTCATGTATTTAGAGACTACTATGCATGGTGCGTATATGGGCATATGTATGCTACTTATAAAGGCATTTGTATGGTACCTATATTGGCATATGAATGGGTACTTATATGGGCATTTATGGTACTTATAAGGGCATATGTATGGTAGTTATAAGGGTATATGTATGATACTTATAAGAACATATGTATTGTTCTTATAAGGGCATAAGTATGGTACCTTTTTCGGCATATGTATGTTACTTATAAGAGCTTTTGTATGGTACCTCAATGGGCATATGTATTGTTCTTATATGGGCATATGTATGACACTTATATGGGATTGAGTATGGTGGTACCTTTATGGGTATGTGTTTGGTACTTATGTACTTACGTACCTCTATGGTACTTACGTACCTTTTACCTTACACAGACAGTCATCCGTATTTTATAGATATAGAAGATAGACAATGAATAAAAACTTGACCAGCGGACGAAGACAAAGATGGGGTACATACAGCCCGCCGCCTGCAAAGAATCCGAGCCCTGGCGAAATCGTCATTTTTCACAAAACTCAAAATCAAAACCAGCCATAGAATCGTTTTGAAAATGGTACCATTGTGTTTACCACAGCAATTTACCTTTCTTTCTATAAAGTCTTTCTTTGCTAATTTTAAATATTAACGCCTATACAGCCATATTTACTGAGATACAGCCACCTCAAATATCAAAAATATCATCGTGTTTTCTCAACAAATTACTAAGGAAAATCAATTGTAAAAAATGTAATAATGATCAAATTGAGCTAAATAATAAATGGATAATCAAAATAACATTATATCTATATTCCTCATGTATTTAGAGACTACTATGCATGGTGCGTATATGGGCATATGTATGCTACTTATAAAGGCATTTGTATGGTACCTATATTGGCATATGAATGGGTACTTATATGGGCATTTATGGTACTTATAAGGGCATATGTATGGTAGTTATAAGGGTATATGTATGATACTTATAAGAACATATGTATTGTTCTTATAAGGGCATAAGTATGGTACCTTTTTCGGCATATGTATGTTACTTATAAGAGCTTTTGTATGGTACCTCAATGGGCATATGTATTGTTCTTATATGGGCATATGTATGACACTTATATGGGATTGAGTATGGTGGTACCTTTATGGGTATGTGTTTGGTACTTATGTACTTACGTACCTCTATGGTACTTACGTACCTTTTACCTTACACAGACAGTCATCCGTATTTTATAGATATAGAAGATAGACAATGAATAAAAACTTGACCAGCGGACGAAGACAAAGATGGGGTACATACAGCCCGCCGCCTGCAAAGAATCCGAGCCCTGGCGAAATCGTCATTTTTCACAAAACTCAAAATCAAAACCAGCCATAGAATCGTTTTGAAAATGGTACCATTGTGTTTACCACAGCAATTTACCTTTCTTTCTATAAAGTCTTTCTTTGCTAATTTTAAATATTAACGCCTATACAGCCATATTTACTGAGATACAGCCACCTCAAATATCAAAAATATCATCGTGTTTTCTCAACAAATTACTAAGGAAAATCAATTGTAAAAAATGTAATAATGATCAAATTGAGCTAAATAATAAATGGATAATCAAAATAACATTATATCTATATTCCTCATGTATTTAGAGACTACTATGCATGGTGCGTATATGGGCATATGTATGCTACTTATAAAGGCATTTGTATGGTACCTATATTGGCATATGAATGGGTACTTATATGGGCATTTATGGTACTTATAAGGGCATATGTATGGTAGTTATAAGGGTATATGTATGATACTTATAAGAACATATGTATTGTTCTTATAAGGGCATAAGTATGGTACCTTTTTCGGCATATGTATGTTACTTATAAGAGCTTTTGTATGGTACCTCAATGGGCATATGTATTGTTCTTATATGGGCATATGTATGACACTTATATGGGATTGAGTATGGTGGTACCTTTATGGGTATGTGTTTGGTACTTATGTACTTACGTACCTCTATGGTACTTACGTACCTTTTACCTTACACAGACAGTCATCCGTATTTTATAGATATAGAAGATAGACAATGAATAAAAACTTGACCAGCGGACGAAGACAAAGATGGGGTACATACAGCCCGCCGCCTGCAAAGAATCCGAGCCCTGGCGAAATCGTCATTTTTCACAAAACTCAAAATCAAAACCAGCCATAGAATCGTTTTGAAAATGGTACCATTGTGTTTACCACAGCAATTTACCTTTCTTTCTATAAAGTCTTTCTTTGCTAATTTTAAATATTAACGCCTATACAGCCATATTTACTGAGATACAGCCACCTCAAATATCAAAAATATCATCGTGTTTTCTCAACAAATTACTAAGGAAAATCAATTGTAAAAAATGTAATAATGATCAAATTGAGCTAAATAATAAATGGATAATCAAAATAACATTATATCTATATTCCTCATGTATTTAGAGACTACTATGCATGGTGCGTATATGGGCATATGTATGCTACTGTTACGAACCCGGATCCAGCGTCCGAGCCTGGAGCAGTGACAACCACGCCATCTGTGGGTCAGCTCCCGAAACCCCCGCCAAACGGACGACGACACCTAGTGAGGACAGCGTGTACTGGCCTCGAGGACCAGTTTCCAGTCTGGTTCAGCGCTCAACACCGCCGCCCCTGACCTCTGGTGAGGTGGTGCTCCGACGACAGCGCCATCTATGGACTGGATACGTCAGGTGTTTGCGCCCGAGCCCGTAAGTGTGGTGTTTTAGTGTCCCTGTTATTGATGACGTGTCTGCTTACAGAGCCGACCTGGGACCACTGTGATGGAAGTGGAGTGAGTCTACCCGAGGCAGCCAGTCTCCATACTGTGAAGTTTGCTGCAGCTGTTGTGACGTCGTCCCCCCGGAAGAACACTGTGGTGTGTTAAGCCTGCCAGTGGAGTGGCAGTGAAAGGATTTACCCGGGACCGACTGTTGGAGACGATCATCCACTGGGGTACTGAAGACAGGAGGGTGATTTGTGATATCACACGAGACTCCTGTCTAGGGCGTACCCCTTATATCGTTCGTGGAGTGTCCGTACCAGCCTTGGTGGCTCAGTACCTGCCAGCAGACCAGCTGGACGTGTGGTTGACGGCCTCCACGACGGTGCCCCCAGTGGACCTGCGTTTTGGCTGACCTGTGGCCCGGGTAGGCTCGGCATTCTCAGAGGACACGTCGTGAGGCCACGAAGAAAGCACCCAGGACTCGGCACCAAGTGGTGTGGCACCAGCGTCTTCAGCAGAAGACCACGATGAAGGATTAATCCCCTTGTAAATTGTTAATACCCCTCCCCTTTGTGTACTCATTTGTTTTATATATTTAATAGGTGATGGTAATAATTATAATATTAAGTTCTTAGCTTTCTTTCCCTACTCCCTTTAAGTTACTTGCGTCACGGATCTCATCCCTTGATAGCCACTACTGGCTCGGGAACGGATACATATATCTTCCTCTAACAACATCAGAGTAAGGACCCCGTTGCGTCCCGAGAGGGTCGTAACAGCTACTTATAAAGGCATTTGTATGGTACCTATATTGGCATATGAATGGGTACTTATATGGGCATTTATGGTACTTATAAGGGCATATGTATGGTAGTTATAAGGGTATATGTATGATACTTATAAGAACATATGTATTGTTCTTATAGGGGCATAAGTATGGTACCTTTTTCGGCATATGTATGTTACTTATAAGAGCTTTTGTATGGTACCTCAATGGGCATATGTATTGTTCTTATATGGGCATATGTATGACACTTATATGGGATTGAGTATGGTGGTACCTTTATGGGTATGTGTTTGGTACTTATGTACTTACGTACCTCTATGGTACTTACGTACCTTTTACCTTACACAGACAGTCATCCGTATTTTATAGATATAGAAGATAGACAATAATTAATCAAGTAATAAAACTTGACCAGCGGACGAAGACAAAGATGGGGTACATACAGCCCGCCGCCTGCAAAGAATCCGAGCCCTGGCGAAATCGTCATTTTTCACAAAACTCAAAATCAAAACCAGCCATAGAATCGTTTTGAAAATGGTACCATTGTGTTTACCACAGCAATTTACCTTTCTTTCTATAAAGTCTTTCTTTGCTAATTTTAAATATTAACGCCTATACAGCCATATTTACTGAGATACAGCCACCTCAAATATCAAAAATATCATCGTGTTTTCTCAACAAATTACTAAGGAAAATCAATTGTAAAAAATGTAATAATGATCAAATTGAGCTAAATAATAAATGGATAATCAAAATAACATTATATCTATATTCCTCATGTATTTAGAGACTACTATGCATGGTGCGTATATGGGCATATGTATGCTACTTATAAAGGCATTTGTATGGTACCTATATTGGCATATGAATGGGTACTTATATGGGCATTTATGGTACTTATAAGGGCATATGTATGGTAGTTATAAGGGTATATGTATGATACTTATAAGAACATATGTATTGTTCTTATAAGGGCATAAGTATGGTACCTTTTTCGGCATATGTATGTTACTTATAAGAGCTTTTGTATGGTACCTCAATGGGCATATGTATTGTTCTTATATGGGCATATGTATGACACTTATATGGGATTGAGTATGGTGGTACCTTTATGGGTATGTGTTTGGTACTTATGTACTTACGTACCTCTATGGTACTTACGTACCTTTTACCTTACACAGACAGTCATCTGTATTTTATAGATATAGAAGATAGACAATGAATAAAAACTTGACCAGCGGACGAAGACAAAGATGGGGTACATACAGCCCGCCGCCTGCAAAGAATCCGAGCCCTGGCGAAATCGTCATTTTTCACAAAACTCAAAATCAAAACCAGCCATAGAATCGTTTTGAAAATGGTACCATTGTGTTTACCACAGCAATTTACCTTTCTTTCTATAAAGTCTTTCTTTGCTAATTTTAAATATTAACGCCTATACAGCCATATTTACTGAGATACAGCCACCTCAAATATCAAAAATATCATCGTGTTTTCTCAACAAATTACTAAGGAAAATCAATTGTAAAAAATGTAATAATGATCAAATTGAGCTAAATAATAAATGGATAATCAAAATAACATTATATCTATATTCCTCATGTATTTAGAGACTACTATGCATGGTGCGTATATGGGCATATGTATGCTACTTATAAAGGCATTTGTATGGTACCTATATTGGCATATGAATGGTACTTATATGGGCATTTATGGTACTTATAAGGGCATATGTATGGTAGTTATAAGGGTATATGTATGATACTTATAAGAACATATGTATTGTTCTTATAGGGGCATAAGTATGGTACCTTTTTCGGCATATGTATGTTACTTATAAGAGCTTTTGTATGGTACCTCAATGGGCATATGTATTGTTCTTATATGGGCATATGTATGACACTTATATGGGATTGAGTATGGTGGTACCTTTATGGGTATGTGTTTGGTACTTATGTACTTACGTACCTCTATGGTACTTACGTACCTTTTACCTTACACAGACAGTCATCCGTATTTTATAGATATAGAAGATAGACAATGAATAAAAACTTGACCAGCGGACGAAGACAAAGATGGGGTACATACAGCCCGCCGCCTGCAAAGAATCCGAGCCCTGGCGAAATCGTCATTTTTCACAAAACTCAAAATCAAAACCAGCCATAGAATCGTTTTGAAAATGGTACCATTGTGTTTACCACAGCAATTTACCTTTCTTCTATAAAGTCTTTCTTTGCTAATTTTAAATATTAACGCCTATACAGCCATATTTACTGAGATACAGCCACCTCAAATATCAAAAATATCATCGTGTTTTCTCAACAAATTACTAAGGAAAATCAATTGTAAAAAATGTAATAATGATCAAATTGAGCTAAATAATAAATGGATAATCAAAATAACATTATATCTATATTCCTCATGTATTTAGAGACTACTATGCATGGTGCGTATATGGGCATATGTATGCTACTTATAAAGGCATTTGTATGGTACCTATATTGGCATATGAATGGGTACTTATATGGGCATTTATGGTACTTATAAGGGCATATGTATGGTAGTTATAAGGGTATATGTATGATACTTATAAGAACATATGTATTGTTCTTATAAGGGCATAAGTATGGTACCTTTTTCGGCATATGTATGTTACTTATAAGAGCTTTTGTATGGTACCTCAATGGGCATATGTATTGTTCTTATATGGGCATATGTATGACACTTATATGGGATTGAGTATGGTGGTACCTTTATGGGTATGTGTTTGGTACTTATGTACTTACGTACCTCTATGGTACTTACGTACCTTTTACCTTACACAGACAGTCATCTGTATTTTATAGATATAGAAGATAGACAATGAATAAAAACTTGACCAGCGGACGAAGACAAAGATGGGGTACATACAGCCCGCCGCCTGCAAAGAATCCGAGCCCTGGCGAAATCGTCATTTTTCACAAAACTCAAAATCAAAACCAGCCATAGAATCGTTTTGAAAATGGTACCATTGTGTTTACCACAGCAATTTACCTTTCTTTCTATAAAGTCTTTCTTTGCTAATTTTAAATATTAACGCCTATACAGCCATATTTACTGAGATACAGCCACCTCAAATATCAAAAATATCATCGTGTTTTCTCAACAAATTACTAAGGAAAATCAATTGTAAAAAATGTAATAATGATCAAATTGAGCTAAATAATAAATGGATAATCAAAATAACATTATATCTATATTCCTCATTTATTTTGA